>NW_025408061.1:0-29552 GCF_905475395.1 Chrysoperla carnea
ATAAGATTTCATTTTTAGAAAAACTTTTTTTGTCAATAATGAAAACGTATTATTATGAAATGTGTTAATCGAACATTGACAAAATATATTTCATTAGAAAATACTTTTATTTATGCATTAATATCAATAATTAACTATTAAATTAATTTTTTCATAATTATATAAAGAAATTTTATACTGATATAAGTATTTATATATTATAATATTTATTTTAAATATAAAAAAATTTATGACAAAATATATTATTAGAGTATTTGTTGAGATTAATATAAGATTATTTTAAATAAGAATTAATTTATATAATTATTAAAATATTATTAATTTTATGTTATGTAATTTTAATAAAAATAAATAATAATAATAAATATAAAAATTTTTTAACAATTTAAATTTTATATGATCTAAATAATTTTGTTAAGTACGATATGAGAAATCATTGTAAGCTTCGTTAAGAAACTTTGTAATATAAAATAATAATAATAATATTAAATATATAAATAAATAAAATAAATTTGATACATATTTTTAGTTCATTCTGTGTATAAATCAAAGGATACCGAATAATTGGTAACGGATGCGATATATTATAGTATCGAGTATTAAAACATAATATATAAATTTATCTTGTTATTCAAATTTTTTGTTACTTAACTTATGTATTTAGAAAATTTATAATATTATTTATATAATTGACATAAAATCTTATAAATTGAAATTTTATTAATATGTATCAAAAGAAGAGAGTAACGTATTGATATAATATCAAAGGATACTGATTATTTAAATAACGAATACGTCATATATTGTTTGTGTAACAAAGTTCACTTGGCCATCTAGTTGAAAATAACATTTTCAATAGAAAGTTTATATGCTTTTTTTTTTCTTTAATTATTAAAAAAATAAATTGAAATTTAATTCAATCAAATTTTATAATAATTTTTAAAAAATTTTTCCTTTTAAAAAATATTTTGTGATGTTGTGATAATATGTATTAATACAAGTGCATCCTGATACTTTTATCTCTAGTAAAGGTATGAGTATCATGAACAGTTTTGTTATCTAATGATATTATTTTGATAATATTTTGTGTATATTCTTATAATATTTTGTCTAAATATCATCATAATAAAATATTATTTTGATAATATTTTATGAATATTCTTATAATATGTTACCTAAATGTCATCATAATATGATGAATTATTTCCATAATAACATATAAAAAAAAAAAAAAAAAAAAAGAATCATTAATTTATAATTATTTAAATTGATTCTTTAAAAAAATATTATAATATATTATTTATAAAAATAATTTTTACTCTTATTTTAAATAAATTTGTGGCCTTTTATTAAAAGGCCTATGATCGATGTATTATTATTATAAAAATTAATGCAATGTTTTTAATTTATGCTTTCTTTTCAGTTTTCTTTGGTAATAACACTGCTTGAATGTTTGGTAATACACCACCTTGAGCAATTGTTACACCAGATAATAATTTATTTAATTCTTCATCATTACGAATTGCCAATTGTAAATGACGTGGAATGATACGTGTTTTTTTGTTATCACGGGCAGCATTACCAGCTAACTCGAGAACTTCTGCAGCCAAATATTCCATAACAGCAGCCAAATATACTGGGGCACCAGCACCTACTCGTTCAGCATAATTTCCTTTTCGTAATAATCTGTGAATTCTTCCAACAGGAAATTGTAATCCTGCTCGGCTTGATCTTGACTTTGCCTTTCCCTTTACTTTACCACCTTTACCTCGTCCAGACATAGCGAATAAATTTATTTAATTAATATTTTTTTTTGTAAATATAATCACACAGATGTGTACGTTACGGGGATTGTAACATAAATGTTTAAAATGTTATTTGGGTATTTTAATTTATAATATTTATAAAATATAAAACTTTAAAAATAAACCAATCACCTTATAGTATTATTTTCAGCCAATCAGAGAGTAGTATTCATTTTTATTGTTATATCCATCTTCGCGTATATAATACGCTAGTTGTATACACGACACGCTCATACATATACTGACTGGTGTTCTGTAACTATCTGTGTATATTAATTGTTTGTAACAATGCCACCAAAAACAAGTGGAAAAGCAGCAAAAAAAGCTGGCAAAGCTCAAAAAAATATATCAAAGAGTGATAAGAAAAAGAAGAGGAAGCGCAAGGAATCATATGCAATTTACATTTACAAAGTATTAAAACAAGTGCATCCTGATACTGGTATCTCTAGTAAAGCTATGAGTATCATGAACAGTTTTGTTAATGATATTTTTGAACGTATTGCTGCTGAAGCATCACGTTTAGCACATTATAATAAACGTTCAACAATCACAAGTCGGGAAATTCAAACCGCAGTTCGATTATTATTACCTGGTGAATTGGCAAAGCACGCTGTTAGTGAAGGTACTAAAGCTGTTACAAAATATACAAGTTCAAAATAAATAAATCGAAAATATTATTTAATTGATAACATAAAAATACATCAACATATAAAAACGGCTCTCTTTTTAAGAGAGCCATCAAATTTTTTAAATAAGAGTAAATTATTTTTTATATATACAAAAAAATTAAATAAACAATTATTAATATCATATTTAATATAAAATTTTATATATTAATAGCTTGAATATATCTATTATTAGTATATCAATATTATTAATTTTAAATATAATAAAGGATATCGCGGAATATATATCGTAAATCAGTGTAATGCAAATGCATTACATTACCTTTATTATTTTCATTTTACATTTACTACTTGTTTATGTACGCTTATAATTATTAGAAAAATATTTTTAATAATTTTAAAAAATAAATGAAATAATAAAAATTTAATAATAAATTATTTATTGAAAGTATAAAAAATGGTATAGCAAAATCTTTATTTTCTTTGATTAAGGCGAAATGTTTTATTAGTTATAAATTCGATAATCTCCTATCGATACTTGTTACTCTTAACTTGTATATATAAAAAATATAATAGTATATTAATTTATAATAAAATTTTTTCAAAAATTCAATAAGTTATTGTAAAATAAAATAGATAATATACAAATTATAATTTATTATTGCAGATATATTACAATAAAAAAAAAAAATAAAAATATTTGGTAATGTATGTTATAAACAAAATAATTTGTTGTAAACAAATTATATAATATGTTATATTTATTAACAAATTTATTTACTCTTATATAAATAAAATTAGTGGCTTCCCAAAAAGGAAAGCCTGTTTAAATTTATCGGATGTATTAAATATTCTTTAATAAATTTACTAAATATTTTAAGTAAATTATTATATTTTCTTAACCTCCAAAACCATACAAAGTACGACCTTGTCGTTTTAATGCATATACAACATCCATAGCTGTAACTGTTTTACGTTTTGCGTGTTCAGTATATGTAACAGCATCCCGAATAACATTTTCAAGGAATACTTTAAGTACACCACGTGTTTCTTCATAAATTAAACCAGAGATACGTTTTACTCCACCTCGTCGTGCTAAACGACGAATTGCAGGTTTTGTAATACCTTGGATATTATCACGCAAAACTTTTCTATGACGTTTTGCACCCCCTTTTCCAAGACCCTTTCCACCTTTTCCTCTGCCAGTCATTTTAATAAAAAATTATTTACAATATTTTAACGAACGGATAACACGTGTGTTAACCTCACAAGTATTGTAATGTATGTGAGCGCCGGTACAATTGTGCCTTTTTATATAAAGCATTAAAGATTTTTTAAGCCACGCCTATACAATTTGATTAGTCCATACTCTGATAGCTATCCAATAGGATATGACAACAAAAATTTTGAAATTTCATATAAATATAAATACAACACATTTATTTCGCATTTAAACATTTGACTTTGTAGTATCAAATTGTCGAATATAATTTTTAAAATTGTGTGTTTTTTTGTAAAAACATTATTATTTGAAAATGGCTAGAACCAAGCAAACTGCACGTAAATCAACTGGTGGTAAAGCACCAAGAAAACAATTAGCAACGAAAGCTGCACGTAAAAGTGCACCAGCAACTGGTGGAGTAAAAAAACCACACAGATATCGTCCTGGTACAGTAGCTTTACGAGAAATTCGTCGTTATCAAAAAAGTACTGAATTGTTAATTCGTAAATTACCATTCCAACGTTTAGTACGTGAAATTGCACAAGATTTTAAAACCGATTTACGTTTTCAAAGTTCAGCTGTTATGGCATTACAAGAAGCTAGTGAAGCCTATTTAGTAGGTTTATTTGAAGATACCAATTTATGCGCAATTCATGCAAAGCGTGTTACAATTATGCCTAAGGATATACAATTGGCAAGACGTATTCGTGGAGAACGTGCATAAGCGTTTTAAATGACAATTTAAAAAAAAAAAAACAAATAAGAAATATTTTCGGTCCTATATATAGGACCAACATATATTATTAAATAAGAGTATATTATTTTTATTAAAAAATATATATATATATATATATATATATATATATATATATATATATAAATATAAATTATTGAAATAAAATTAAACATTATTAAAATTTTGTTATAATTATAAGCGATTGCTATTTCTAAAAATAAATAAATTTCATAAAATTTATATTATTTTATATTCATTTGAAATATTAAAAAAACTTCTCGCTTTAAAGTAACCATGATATGAGTTATAAATGCAATAAAATTTTATACAAAAAATAATATTTATTTGTTGATGAATAATATAAAAGGTTTACATTTCTAAATAACATATATTTATATATGGTGTGTAAAAAAAAAGAAAAGAAGAAAAATAATTTATATTTTTAATATAAAAAGGCAACCGCACACAGTGTTCCCAAGCGGTCACCCATCCAAGTACTGACTGTGCCCAATGTTGCTTAACTTCGGTGATCGGACGAGAACCGGTGTTTTCAACGTGGTATGGCTGTTGCCAGTAATAAATGAAAATTTTTACAAATATATATTTTTCATAAATATCATTAATATTAAAGTATATTATTAAAATTTTCAATGAAGTAATCAATTTAAATATATACTTATTTATTATACCATATATTTTAAATAAAAATGCAACCGCACACAGTATTCTCAAGTGGCCACCCATCCGTGGTACTGACTGTGGCAAATGTTTCTAAACTATTATTTTATAAAATATTTATACAAAAAATAATTTACTCTTATCAAATATTAATTTGTGGCCTGTATTAAGGCCTATGTTATTTTCATTTTTTAGCAAAAATAATGAAATATTTCAATATATTATTAAAGTAACAGATCATTTCTTTTTTGGTGCTGCTTTTTTAATTTTTGTAGGAGATGATTTGGCAACAGAAGCTTTCTTAGCTTTTGGTGCTTTCGGTTTACGAGCAGGGCTACTTTTGGCAGCGGATTTTGTACTTTTTGCTGGTTTTGCTTTAACTGGTGCTTTTTTTGATGCCGCTGATGATTTTGCAGTAACTTTTTTAGCAGCAGTTGATGATGATGGAGTCGCTTTGCTTTAGGCTTTTTGGCTGCCAATGATGTAGTTGTGGCTTTCTTTTCTTTTGGTGCCCGTTTACTTTTAGCACTCTTTGCTGAACCTTTTGCTCCACTTTCTTTTTTGGATACTTTTGATTTAGCTGAAGAATTAGATGAAGCGGAAGCAGCCAATTTGAATGAACCAGATGCACCTTTACCTTTAGTTTGTACCAAGGCTCCCTCAGTTACAGCAGCTTTTAAATATTTTTTAATAAATGGTGAAATTTTATCAGAATCCACTTTATAATTTGCAGCTAAATATTTTTTAATTGCTTGTAATGATGAACCACCACGTTCTTTTAAATTTTTAATTGCGTTAACAACCATTTCTGATGTACGTGGATGTGTTGGTTTTGAATGTTGTTTTGTACGTTTAGCACCAGAAGCTGTTGCTTTTTTTGTTGGTGTTGTAGAAGCAGCAGTAACCGCAGTTGCTGCAACAGCTGTAGAATTTTCTTCGGCCATATTTTTTACTTTATAAAAATAATGTATTTATTATAAATATTTAAATGATAAAATATAATAATTCTATCAAATAAAAAATAAAGGTTTTCAATTATATCATTATTCACAATAATATAAGTCCCTATGTAAGTCAAAGTACCATGTAGAAAACACATAAAAATTAAATAGTATTTCTAATTTACTGTCGTAGTAAACATGATTTATTTTTTCAATTTCTATAATATATAAAATAATAAATTATAAATTTAATAATAATATTTATTTTATAAATTAAAATATATTTAATTTTTTTATTAACAATTATTAATAAACATAGTTTAATATTAATTATTTCAATCATACAAAACAATAATATTTTTAAGGTAAACTTAAAAAGTATATATTTTTATTTTTTATTTAATATCGATTTATTATAAATTATTAGTATATAAATAATTAAAAAATTTAATATATAAATATATATATTATAGTATAAGATTTCATTTTTAGAAAAACTTTTTTTGTCAATAATGAAAACGTATTATTATGAAATGTGTTAATCGAACATTGACAAAATATATTTCATTAGAAAATACTTTTATTTATGCATTAATATCAATAATTAACTATTAAATTAATTTTTTCATAATTATATAAAGAAATTTTATACTGATATAAGTATTTATATATTATAATATTTATTTTAAATATAAAAAAATTTATGACAAAATATATTATTAGAGTATTTGTTGAGATTAATATAAGATTATTTTAAATAAGAATTAATTTATATAATTATTAAAATATTATTAATTTTATGTTATGTAATTTTAATAAAAATAAATAATAATAATAAATATAAAAATTTTTTAACAATTTAAATTTTATATGATCTAAATAATTTTGTTAAGTACGATATGAGAAATCATTGTAAGCTTCGTTAAGAAACTTTGTAATATAAAATAATAATAATAATATTAAATATATAAATAAATAAAATAAATTTGATACATATTTTTGGTTCATTCTGTGTATAAATCAAAGGATACCGAATAATTGGTAACGGATGCGATATATTATAGTATCGAGTATTAAAACATAATATATAAATTTATCTTGTTATTCAAATTTTTTGTTACTTAACTTATGTATTTAGAAAATTTATAATATTATTTATATAATTGACATAAAATCTTATAAATTGAAATTTTATTAATATGTATCAAAAGAAGAGAGTAACGTATTGATATAATATCAAAGGATACTGATTATTTAAATAACGAATACGTCATATATTGTTTGTGTAACAAAGTTCACTTGGCCATCTAGTTGAAAATAACATTTTCAATAGAAAGTTTATATGCTTTTTTTTTTCTTTAATTATTAAAAAAATAAATTGAAATTTAATTCAATCAAATTTTATAATAATTTTTAAAAAATTTTTCCTTTTAAAAAATATTTTGTGATGTTGTGATAATATGTATTAATACAAGTGCATCCTGATACTTTTATCTCTAGTAAAGGTATGAGTATCATGAACAGTTTTGTTATCTAATGATATTATTTTGATAATATTTTGTGTATATTCTTATAATATTTTGTCTAAATATCATCATAATACAATATTATTTTGATAATATTTTATGAATATTCTTATAATATGTTACCTAAATGTCATCATAATATGATGAATTATTTCCATAATAACATATAAAAAAGAAAAAAAAAAAAAAAGAATCATTAATTTATAATTATTTAAATTGATTCTTTAAAAAAATATTATAATATATTATTTATAAAAATAATTTTTACTCTTATTTTAAATAAATTTGTGGCCTTTTATTAAAAGGCCTATGATCGATGTATTATTATTATAAAAATTAATGCAATGTTTTTAATTTATGCTTTCTTTTCAGTTTTCTTTGGTAATAACACTGCTTGAATGTTTGGTAATACACCACCTTGAGCAATTGTTACACCAGATAATAATTTATTTAATTCTTCATCATTACGAATTGCCAATTGTAAATGACGTGGAATGATACGTGTTTTTTTGTTATCACGGGCAGCATTACCAGCTAACTCGAGAACTTCTGCAGCCAAATATTCCATAACAGCAGCCAAATATACTGGGGCACCAGCACCTACTCGTTCAGCATAATTTCCTTTTCGTAATAATCTGTGAATTCTTCCAACAGGAAATTGTAATCCTGCTCGGCTTGATCTTGACTTTGCCTTTCCCTTTACTTTACCACCTTTACCTCGTCCAGACATAGCGAATAAATTTATTTAATTAATATTTTTTTTTGTAAATATAATCACACAGATGTGTACGTTACGGGGATTGTAACATAAATGTTTAAAATGTTATTTGGGTATTTTAATTTATAATATTTATAAAATATAAAACTTTAAAAATAAACCAATCACCTTATAGTATTATTTTCAGCCAATCAGAGAGTAGTATTCATTTTTATTGTTATATCCATCTTCGCGTATATAATACGCTAGTTGTATACACGACACGCTCATACATATACTGACTGGTGTTCTGTAACTATCTGTGTATATTAATTGTTTGTAACAATGCCACCAAAAACAAGTGGAAAAGCAGCAAAAAAAGCTGGCAAAGCTCAAAAAAATATATCATATCAAAGAGTGATAAGAAAAAGAAGAGGAAGCGCAAGGAATCATATGCAATTTACATTTACAAAGTATTAAAACAAGTGCATCCTGATACTGGTATCTCTAGTAAAGCTATGAGTATCATGAACAGTTTTGTTAATGATATTTTTGAACGTATTGCTGCTGAAGCATCACGTTTAGCACATTATAATAAACGTTCAACAATCACAAGTCGGGAAATTCAAACCGCAGTTCGATTATTATTACCTGGTGAATTGGCAAAGCACGCTGTTAGTGAAGGTACTAAAGCTGTTACAAAATATACAAGTTCAAAATAAATAAATCGAAAATATTATTTAATTGATAACATAAAAATACATCAACATATAAAAACGGCTCTCTTTTTAAGAGAGCCATCAAATTTTTTAAATAAGAGTAAATTATTTTTATATATACAAAAAAATTAAATAAACAATTATTAATATCATATTTAATATAAAATTTTATATATTAATAGCTTGAATATATCTATTATTAGTATATCAATATTATTAATTTTAAATATAATAAAGGATATCGCGGAATATATATCGTAAATCAGTGTAATGCAAATGCATTACATTACCTTTATTATTTTCATTTTACATTTACTACTTGTTTATGTACGCTTATAATTATTAGAAAAATATTTTTAATAATTTTAAAAAATAAATGAAATAATAAAAATTTAATAATAAATTATTTATTGAAAGTATAAAAAATGGTATAGCAAAATCTTTATTTTCTTTGATTAAGGCGAAATGTTTTATTAGTTATAAATTCGATAATCTCCTATCGATACTTGTTACTCTTAACTTGTATATATAAAAAATATAATAGTATATTAATTTATAATAAAATTTTTTCAAAAATTCAATAAGTTATTGTAAAATAAAATAGATAATATACAAATTATAATTTATTATTGCAGATATATTACAATAAAAAAAAAAAATAAAAATATTTGGTAATGTATGTTATAAACAAAATAATTTGTTGTAAACAAATTATATAATATGTTATATTTATTAACAAATTTATTTACTCTTATATAAATAAAATTAGTGGCTTCCCAAAAAGGAAAGCCTGTTTAAATTTATCGGATGTATTAAATATTCTTTAATAAATTTACTAAATATTTTAAGTAAATTATTATATTTTCTTAACCTCCAAAACCATACAAAGTACGACCTTGTCGTTTTAATGCATATACAACATCCATAGCTGTAACTGTTTTACGTTTTGCGTGTTCAGTATATGTAACAGCATCCCGAATAACATTTTCAAGGAATACTTTAAGTACACCACGTGTTTCTTCATAAATTAAACCAGAGATACGTTTTACTCCACCTCGTCGTGCTAAACGACGAATTGCAGGTTTTGTAATACCTTGGATATTATCACGCAAAACTTTTCTATGACGTTTTGCACCCCCTTTTCCAAGACCCTTTCCACCTTTTCCTCTGCCAGTCATTTTAATAAAAAATTATTTACAATATTTTAACGAACGGATAACACGTGTGTTAACCTCACAAGTATTGTAATGTATGTGAGCGCCGGTACAATTGTGCCTTTTTATATAAAGCATTAAAGATTTTTTAAGCCACGCCTATACAATTTGATTAGTCCATACTCTGATAGCTATCCAATAGGATATGACAACAAAAATTTTGAAATTTCATATAAATATAAATACAACACATTTATTTCGCATTTAAACATTTGACTTTGTAGTATCAAATTGTCGAATATAATTTTTAAAATTGTGTGTTTTTTTGTAAAAACATTATTATTTGAAAATGGCTAGAACCAAGCAAACTGCACGTAAATCAACTGGTGGTAAAGCACCAAGAAAACAATTAGCAACGAAAGCTGCACGTAAAAGTGCACCAGCAACTGGTGGAGTAAAAAAACCACACAGATATCGTCCTGGTACAGTAGCTTTACGAGAAATTCGTCGTTATCAAAAAAGTACTGAATTGTTAATTCGTAAATTACCATTCCAACGTTTAGTACGTGAAATTGCACAAGATTTTAAAACCGATTTACGTTTTCAAAGTTCAGCTGTTATGGCATTACAAGAAGCTAGTGAAGCCTATTTAGTAGGTTTATTTGAAGATACCAATTTATGCGCAATTCATGCAAAGCGTGTTACAATTATGCCTAAGGATATACAATTGGCAAGACGTATTCGTGGAGAACGTGCATAAGCGTTTTAAATGACAATTTAAAAAAAAAAAAACAAATAAGAAATATTTTCGGTCCTATATATAGGACCAACATATATTATTAAATAAGAGTATATTATTTTTATTAAAAAATATATATATATATATATATATATATATATATATATATATATATATAAATATAAATTATTGAAATAAAATTAAACATTATTAAAATTTTGTTATAATTATAAGCGATTGCTATTTCTAAAAATAAATAAATTTCATAAAATTTATATTATTTTATATTCATTTGAAATATTAAAAAAACTTCTCGCTTTAAAGTAACCATGATATGAGTTATAAATGCAATAAAATTTTATACAAAAAATAATATTTATTTGTTGATGAATAATATAAAAGGTTTACATTTCTAAATAACATATATTTATATATGGTGTGTAAAAAAAAAGAAAAGAAGAAAAATAATTTATATTTTTAATATAAAAAGGCAACCGCACACAGTGTTCCCAAGCGGTCACCCATCCAAGTACTGACTGTGCCCAATGTTGCTTAACTTCGGTGATCGGACGAGAACCGGTGTTTTCAACGTGGTATGGCTGTTGCCAGTAATAAATGAAAATTTTTACAAATATATATTTTTCATAAATATCATTAATATTAAAGTATATTATTAAAATTTTCAATGAAGTAATCAATTTAAATATATACTTATTTATTATACCATATATTTTAAATAAAAATGCAACCGCACACAGTATTCTCAAGTGGCCACCCATCCGTGGTACTGACTGTGGCAAATGTTTCTAAACTATTATTTTATAAAATATTTATACAAAAAATAATTTACTCTTATCAAATATTAATTTGTGGCCTGTATTAAGGCCTATGTTATTTTCATTTTTTAGCAAAAATAATGAAATATTTCAATATATTATTAAAGTAACAGATCATTTCTTTTTTGGTGCTGCTTTTTTAATTTTTGTAGGAGATGATTTGGCAACAGAAGCTTTCTTAGCTTTTGGTGCTTTCGGTTTACGAGCAGGGCTACTTTTGGCAGCGGATTTTGTACTTTTTGCTGGTTTTGCTTTAACTGGTGCTTTTTTTGATGCCGCTGATGATTTTGCAGTAACTTTTTTAGCAGCAGTTGATGATGATGGAGTCGCTTTTTTTGCTTTAGGCTTTTTGGCTGCCAATGATGTAGTTGTGGCTTTCTTTTCTTTTGGTGCCCGTTTACTTTTAGCACTCTTTGCTGAACCTTTTGCTCCACTTTCTTTTTTGGATACTTTTGATTTAGCTGAAGAATTAGATGAAGCGGAAGCAGCCAATTTGAATGAACCAGATGCACCTTTACCTTTAGTTTGTACCAAGGCTCCCTCAGTTACAGCAGCTTTTAAATATTTTTTAATAAATGGTGAAATTTTATCAGAATCCACTTTATAATTTGCAGCTAAATATTTTTTAATTGCTTGTAATGATGAACCACCACGTTCTTTTAAATTTTTAATTGCGTTAACAACCATTTCTGATGTACGTGGATGTGTTGGTTTTGAATGTTGTTTTGTACGTTTAGCACCAGAAGCTGTTGCTTTTTTTGTTGGTGTTGTAGAAGCAGCAGTAACCGCAGTTGCTGCAACAGCTGTAGAATTTTCTTCGGCCATATTTTTTACTTTATAAAAATAATGTATTTATTATAAATATTTAAATGATAAAATATAATAATTCTATCAAATAAAAAATAAAGGTTTTCAATTATATCATTATTCACAATAATATAAGTCCCTATGTAAGTCAAAGTACCATGTAGAAAACACATAAAAATTAAATAGTATTTCTAATTTACTGTCGTAGTAAACATGATTTATTTTTTCAATTTCTATAATATATAAAATAATAAATTATAAATTTAATAATAATATTTATTTTATAAATTAAAATATATTTAATTTTTTTATTAACAATTATTAATAAACATAGTTTAATATTAATTATTTCAATCATACAAAACAATAATATTTTTAAGGTAAACTTAAAAAGTATATATTTTTATTTTTTATTTAATATCGATTTATTATAAATTATTAGTATATAAATAATTAAAAAATTTAATATATAAATATATATATTATAGTATAAGATTTCATTTTTAGAAAAACTTTTTTTGTCAATAATGAAAACGTATTATTATGAAATGTGTTAATCGAACATTGACAAAATATATTTCATTAGAAAATACTTTTATTTATGCATTAATATCAATAATTAACTATTAAATTAATTTTTTCATAATTATATAAAGAAATTTTATACTGATATAAGTATTTATATATTATAATATTTATTTTAAATATAAAAAAATTTATGACAAAATATATTATTAGAGTATTTGTTGAGATTAATATAAGATTATTTTAAATAAGAATTAATTTATATAATTATTAAAATATTATTAATTTTATGTTATGTAATTTTAATAAAAATAAATAATAATAATAAATATAAAAATTTTTTAACAATTTAAATTTTATATGATCTAAATAATTTTGTTAAGTACGATATGAGAAATCATTGTAAGCTTCGTTAAGAAACTTTGTAATATAAAATAATAATAATAATATTAAATATATAAATAAATAAAATAAATTTGATACATATTTTTGGTTCATTCTGTGTATAAATCAAAGGATACCGAATAATTGGTAACGGATGCGATATATTATAGTATCGAGTATTAAAACATAATATATAAATTTATCTTGTTATTCAAATTTTTTGTTACTTAACTTATGTATTTAGAAAATTTATAATATTATTTATATAATTGACATAAAATCTTATAAATTGAAATTTTATTAATATGTATCAAAAGAAGAGAGTAACGTATTGATATAATATCAAAGGATACTGATTATTTAAATAACGAATACGTCATATATTGTTTGTGTAACAAAGTTCACTTGGCCATCTAGTTGAAAATAACATTTTCAATAGAAAGTTTATATGCTTTTTTTTTTCTTTAATTATTAAAAAAATAAATTGAAATTTAATTCAATCAAATTTTATAATAATTTTTAAAAAATTTTTCCTTTTAAAAAATATTTTGTGATGTTGTGATAATATGTATTAATACAAGTGCATCCTGATACTTTTATCTCTAGTAAAGGTATGAGTATCATGAACAGTTTTGTTATCTAATGATATTATTTTGATAATATTTTGTGTATATTCTTATAATATTTTGTCTAAATATCATCATAATACAATATTATTTTGATAATATTTTATGAATATTCTTATAATATGTTACCTAAATGTCATCATAATATGATGAATTATTTCCATAATAACATATAAAAAAAAAAAAAAAAAAAAAGAATCATTAATTTATAATTATTTAAATTGATTCTTTAAAAAAATATTATAATATATTATTTATAAAAATAATTTTTACTCTTATTTTAAATAAATTTGTGGCCTTTTATTAAAAGGCCTATGATCGATGTATTATTATTATAAAAATTAATGCAATGTTTTTAATTTATGCTTTCTTTTCAGTTTTCTTTGGTAATAACACTGCTTGAATGTTTGGTAATACACCACCTTGAGCAATTGTTACACCAGATAATAATTTATTTAATTCTTCATCATTACGAATTGCCAATTGTAAATGACGTGGAATGATACGTGTTTTTTTGTTATCACGGGCAGCATTACCAGCTAACTCGAGAACTTCTGCAGCCAAATATTCCATAACAGCAGCCAAATATACTGGGGCACCAGCACCTACTCGTTCAGCATAATTTCCTTTTCGTAATAATCTGTGAATTCTTCCAACAGGAAATTGTAATCCTGCTCGGCTTGATCTTGACTTTGCCTTTCCCTTTACTTTACCACCTTTACCTCGTCCAGACATAGCGAATAAATTTATTTAATTAATATTTTTTTTTGTAAATATAATCACACAGATGTGTACGTTACGGGGATTGTAACATAAATGTTTAAAATGTTATTTGGGTATTTTAATTTATAATATTTATAAAATATAAAACTTTAAAAATAAACCAATCACCTTATAGTATTATTTTCAGCCAATCAGAGAGTAGTATTCATTTTTATTGTTATATCCATCTTCGCGTATATAATACGCTAGTTGTATACACGACACGCTCATACATATACTGACTGGTGTTCTGTAACTATCTGTGTATATTAATTGTTTGTAACAATGCCACCAAAAACAAGTGGAAAAGCAGCAAAAAAAGCTGGCAAAGCTCAAAAAAATATATCAAAGAGTGATAAGAAAAAGAAGAGGAAGCGCAAGGAATCATATGCAATTTACATTTACAAAGTATTAAAACAAGTGCATCCTGATACTGGTATCTCTAGTAAAGCTATGAGTATCATGAACAGTTTTGTTAATGATATTTTTGAACGTATTGCTGCTGAAGCATCACGTTTAGCACATTATAATAAACGTTCAACAATCACAAGTCGGGAAATTCAAACCGCAGTTCGATTATTATTACCTGGTGAATTGGCAAAGCACGCTGTTAGTGAAGGTACTAAAGCTGTTACAAAATATACAAGTTCAAAATAAATAAATCGAAAATATTATTTAATTGATAACATAAAAATACATCAACATATAAAAACGGCTCTCTTTTTAAGAGAGCCATCAAATTTTTTAAATAAGAGTAAATTATTTTTATATATACAAAAAAATTAAATAAACAATTATTAATATCATATTTAATATAAAATTTTATATATTAATAGCTTGAATATATCTATTATTAGTATATCAATATTATTAATTTTAAATATAATAAAGGATATCGCGGAATATATATCGTAAATCAGTGTAATGCAAATGCATTACATTACCTTTATTATTTTCATTTTACATTTACTACTTGTTTATGTACGCTTATAATTATTAGAAAAATATTTTTAATAATTTTAAAAAATAAATGAAATAATAAAAATTTAATAATAAATTATTTATTGAAAGTATAAAAAATGGTATAGCAAAATCTTTATTTTCTTTGATTAAGGCGAAATGTTTTATTAGTTATAAATTCGATAATCTCCTATCGATACTTGTTACTCTTAACTTGTATATATAAAAAATATAATAGTATATTAATTTATAATAAAATTTTTTCAAAAATTCAATAAGTTATTGTAAAATAAAATAGATAATATACAAATTATAATTTATTATTGCAGATATATTACAATAAAAAAAAAAAATAAAAATATTTGGTAATGTATGTTATAAACAAAATAATTTGTTGTAAACAAATTATATAATATGTTATATTTATTAACAAATTTATTTACTCTTATATAAATAAAATTAGTGGCTTCCCAAAAAGGAAAGCCTGTTTAAATTTATCGGATGTATTAAATATTCTTTAATAAATTTACTAAATATTTTAAGTAAATTATTATATTTTCTTAACCTCCAAAACCATACAAAGTACGACCTTGTCGTTTTAATGCATATACAACATCCATAGCTGTAACTGTTTTACGTTTTGCGTGTTCAGTATATGTAACAGCATCCCGAATAACATTTTCAAGGAATACTTTAAGTACACCACGTGTTTCTTCATAAATTAAACCAGAGATACGTTTTACTCCACCTCGTCGTGCTAAACGACGAATTGCAGGTTTTGTAATACCTTGGATATTATCACGCAAAACTTTTCTATGACGTTTTGCACCCCCTTTTCCAAGACCCTTTCCACCTTTTCCTCTGCCAGTCATTTTAATAAAAAATTATTTACAATATTTTAACGAACGGATAACACGTGTGTTAACCTCACAAGTATTGTAATGTATGTGAGCGCCGGTACAATTGTGCCTTTTTATATAAAGCATTAAAGATTTTTTAAGCCACGCCTATACAATTTGATTAGTCCATACTCTGATAGCTATCCAATAGGATATGACAACAAAAATTTTGAAATTTCATATAAATATAAATACAACACATTTATTTCGCATTTAAACATTTGACTTTGTAGTATCAAATTGTCGAATATAATTTTTAAAATTGTGTGTTTTTTTGTAAAAACATTATTATTTGAAAATGGCTAGAACCAAGCAAACTGCACGTAAATCAACTGGTGGTAAAGCACCAAGAAAACAATTAGCAACGAAAGCTGCACGTAAAAGTGCACCAGCAACTGGTGGAGTAAAAAAACCACACAGATATCGTCCTGGTACAGTAGCTTTACGAGAAATTCGTCGTTATCAAAAAAGTACTGAATTGTTAATTCGTAAATTACCATTCCAACGTTTAGTACGTGAAATTGCACAAGATTTTAAAACCGATTTACGTTTTCAAAGTTCAGCTGTTATGGCATTACAAGAAGCTAGTGAAGCCTATTTAGTAGGTTTATTTGAAGATACCAATTTATGCGCAATTCATGCAAAGCGTGTTACAATTATGCCTAAGGATATACAATTGGCAAGACGTATTCGTGGAGAACGTGCATAAGCGTTTTAAATGACAATTTAAAAAAAAAAAAACAAATAAGAAATATTTTCGGTCCTATATATAGGACCAACATATATTATTAAATAAGAGTATATTATTTTTATTAAAAAATATATATATATATATATATATATATATATATATATATATATATAAATATAAATTATTGAAATAAAATTAAACATTATTAAAATTTTGTTATAATTATAAGCGATTGCTATTTCTAAAAATAAATAAATTTCATAAAATTTATATTATTTTATATTCATTTGAAATATTAAAAAAACTTCTCGCTTTAAAGTAACCATGATATGAGTTATAAATGCAATAAAATTTTATACAAAAAATAATATTTATTTGTTGATGAATAATATAAAAGGTTTACATTTCTAAATAACATATATTTATATATGGTGTGTAAAAAAAAAGAAAAGAAGAAAAATAATTTATATTTTTAATATAAAAAGGCAACCGCACACAGTGTTCCCAAGCGGTCACCCATCCAAGTACTGACTGTGCCCAATGTTGCTTAACTTCGGTGATCGGACGAGAACCGGTGTTTTCAACGTGGTATGGCTGTTGCCAGTAATAAATGAAAATTTTTACAAATATATATTTTTCATAAATATCATTAATATTAAAGTATATTATTAAAATTTTTAATGAAGTAATCAATTTAAATATATACTTATTTATTATACCATATATTTTAAATAAAAATGCAACCGCACACAGTATTCTCAAGTGGCCACCCATCCGTGGTACTGACTGTGGCAAATGTTTCTAAACTATTATTTTATAAAATATTTATACAAAAAATAATTTACTCTTATCAAATATTAATTTGTGGCCTGTATTAAGGCCTATGTTATTTTCATTTTTTAGCAAAAATAATGAAATATTTCAATATATTATTAAAGTAACAGATCATTTCTTTTTTGGTGCTGCTTTTTTAATTTTTGTAGGAGATGATTTGGCAACAGAAGCTTTCTTAGCTTTTGGTGCTTTCGGTTTACGAGCAGGGCTACTTTTGGCAGCGGATTTTGTACTTTTTGCTGGTTTTGCTTTAACTGGTGCTTTTTTTGATGCCGCTGATGATTTTGCAGTAACTTTTTTAGCAGCAGTTGATGATGATGGAGTCGCTTTTTTTGCTTTAGGCTTTTTGGCTGCCAATGATGTAGTTGTGGCTTTCTTTTCTTTTGGTGCCCGTTTACTTTTAGCACTCTTTGCTGAACCTTTTGCTCCACTTTCTTTTTTGGATACTTTTGATTTAGCTGAAGAATTAGATGAAGCGGAAGCAGCCAATTTGAATGAACCAGATGCACCTTTACCTTTAGTTTGTACCAAGGCTCCCTCAGTTACAGCAGCTTTTAAATATTTTTTAATAAATGGTGAAATTTTATCAGAATCCACTTTATAATTTGCAGCTAAATATTTTTTAATTGCTTGTAATGATGAACCACCACGTTCTTTTAAATTTTTAATTGCGTTAACAACCATTTCTGATGTACGTGGATGTGTTGGTTTTGAATGTTGTTTTGTACGTTTAGCACCAGAAGCTGTTGCTTTTTTTGTTGGTGTTGTAGAAGCAGCAGTAACCGCAGTTGCTGCAACAGCTGTAGAATTTTCTTCGGCCATATTTTTTACTTTATAAAAATAATGTATTTATTATAAATATTTAAATGATAAAATATAATAATTCTATCAAATAAAAAATAAAGGTTTTCAATTATATCATTATTCACAATAATATAAGTCCCTATGTAAGTCAAAGTACCATGTAGAAAACACATAAAAATTAAATAGTATTTCTAATTTACTGTCGTAGTAAACATGATTTATTTTTTCAATTTCTATAATATATAAAATAATAAATTATAAATTTAATAATAATATTTATTTTATAAATTAAAATATATTTAATTTTTTTATTAACAATTATTAATAAACATAGTTTAATATTAATTATTTCAATCATACAAAACAATAATATTTTTAAGGTAAACTTAAAAAGTATATATTTTTATTTTTTATTTAATATCGATTTATTATAAATTATTAGTATATAAATAATTAAAAAATTTAATATATAAATATATATATTATAGTATAAGATTTCATTTTTAGAAAAACTTTTTTTGTCAATAATGAAAACGTATTATTATGAAATGTGTTAATCGAACATTGACAAAATATATTTCATTAGAAAATACTTTTATTTATGCATTAATATCAATAATTAACTATTAAATTAATTTTTTCATAATTATATAAAGAAATTTTATACTGATATAAGTATTTATATATTATAATATTTATTTTAAATATAAAAAAATTTATGACAAAATATATTATTAGAGTATTTGTTGAGATTAATATAAGATTATTTTAAATAA
Organism: Chrysoperla carnea; assembly: GCF_905475395.1. Lineage (NCBI taxonomy): Eukaryota > Metazoa > Arthropoda > Insecta > Neuroptera > Chrysopidae > Chrysoperla > Chrysoperla carnea. Next base: position 19,748 of record NW_025408061.1, read on the forward strand.
GAATTAATTTATATAATTATTAAAATATTATTAATTTTATGTTATGTAATTTTAATAAAAATAAATAATAATAATAAATATAAAAATTTTTTAACAATTTAAATTTTATATGATCTAAATAATTTTGTTAAGTACGATATGAGAAATCATTGTAAGCTTCGTTAAGAAACTTTGTAATATAAAATAATAATAATAATATTAAATATATAAATAAATAAAATAAATTTGATACATATTTTTGGTTCATTCTGTGTATAAATCAAAGGATACCGAATAATTGGTAACGGATGCGATATATTATAGTATCGAGTATTAAAACATAATATATAAATTTATCTTGTTATTCAAATTTTTTGTTACTTAACTTATGTATTTAGAAAATTTATAATATTATTTATATAATTGACATAAAATCTTATAAATTGAAATTTTATTAATATGTATCAAAAGAAGAGAGTAACGTATTGATATAATATCAAAGGATACTGATTATTTAAATAACGAATACGTCATATATTGTTTGTGTAACAAAGTTCACTTGGCCATCTAGTTGAAAATAACATTTTCAATAGAAAGTTTATATGCTTTTTTTTTTCTTTAATTATTAAAAAAATAAATTGAAATTTAATTCAATCAAATTTTATAATAATTTTTAAAAAATTTTTCCTTTTAAAAAATATTTTGTGATGTTGTGATAATATGTATTAATACAAGTGCATCCTGATACTTTTATCTCTAGTAAAGGTATGAGTATCATGAACAGTTTTGTTATCTAATGATATTATTTTGATAATATTTTGTGTATATTCTTATAATATTTTGTCTAAATATCATCATAATACAATATTATTTTGATAATATTTTATGAATATTCTTATAATATGTTACCTAAATGTCATCATAATATGATGAATTATTTCCATAATAACATATAAAAAAGAAAAAAAAAAAAAAGAATCATTAATTTATAATTATTTAAATTGATTCTTTAAAAAAATATTATAATATATTATTTATAAAAATAATTTTTACTCTTATTTTAAATAAATTTGTGGCCTTTTATTAAAAGGCCTATGATCGATGTATTATTATTATAAAAATTAATGCAATGTTTTTAATTTATGCTTTCTTTTCAGTTTTCTTTGGTAATAACACTGCTTGAATGTTTGGTAATACACCACCTTGAGCAATTGTTACACCAGATAATAATTTATTTAATTCTTCATCATTACGAATTGCCAATTGTAAATGACGTGGAATGATACGTGTTTTTTTGTTATCACGGGCAGCATTACCAGCTAACTCGAGAACTTCTGCAGCCAAATATTCCATAACAGCAGCCAAATATACTGGGGCACCAGCACCTACTCGTTCAGCATAATTTCCTTTTCGTAATAATCTGTGAATTCTTCCAACAGGAAATTGTAATCCTGCTCGGCTTGATCTTGACTTTGCCTTTCCCTTTACTTTACCACCTTTACCTCGTCCAGACATAGCGAATAAATTTATTTAATTAATATTTTTTTTTGTAAATATAATCACACAGATGTGTACGTTACGGGGATTGTAACATAAATGTTTAAAATGTTATTTGGGTATTTTAATTTATAATATTTATAAAATATAAAACTTTAAAAATAAACCAATCACCTTATAGTATTATTTTCAGCCAATCAGAGAGTAGTATTCATTTTTATTGTTATATCCATCTTCGCGTATATAATACGCTAGTTGTATACACGACACGCTCATACATATACTGACTGGTGTTCTGTAACTATCTGTGTATATTAATTGTTTGTAACAATGCCACCAAAAACAAGTGGAAAAGCAGCAAAAAAAGCTGGCAAAGCTCAAAAAAATATATCAAAGAGTGATAAGAAAAAGAAGAGGAAGCGCAAGGAATCATATGCAATTTACATTTACAAAGTATTAAAACAAGTGCATCCTGATACTGGTATCTCTAGTAAAGCTATGAGTATCATGAACAGTTTTGTTAATGATATTTTTGAACGTATTGCTGCTGAAGCATCACGTTTAGCACATTATAATAAACGTTCAACAATCACAAGTCGGGAAATTCAAACCGCAGTTCGATTATTATTACCTGGTGAATTGGCAAAGCACGCTGTTAGTGAAGGTACTAAAGCTGTTACAAAATATACAAGTTCAAAATAAATAAATCGAAAATATTATTTAATTGATAACATAAAAATACATCAACATATAAAAACGGCTCTCTTTTTAAGAGAGCCATCAAATTTTTTAAATAAGAGTAAATTATTTTTATATATACAAAAAAATTAAATAAACAATTATTAATATCATATTTAATATAAAATTTTATATATTAATAGCTTGAATATATCTATTATTAGTATATCAATATTATTAATTTTAAATATAATAAAGGATATCGCGGAATATATATCGTAAATCAGTGTAATGCAAATGCATTACATTACCTTTATTATTTTCATTTTACATTTACTACTTGTTTATGTACGCTTATAATTATTAGAAAAATATTTTTAATAATTTTAAAAAATAAATGAAATAATAAAAATTTAATAATAAATTATTTATTGAAAGTATAAAAAATGGTATAGCAAAATCTTTATTTTCTTTGATTAAGGCGAAATGTTTTATTAGTTATAAATTCGATAATCTCCTATCGATACTTGTTACTCTTAACTTGTATATATAAAAAATATAATAGTATATTAATTTATAATAAAATTTTTTCAAAAATTCAATAAGTTATTGTAAAATAAAATAGATAATATACAAATTATAATTTATTATTGCAGATATATTACAATAAAAAAAAAAAATAAAAATATTTGGTAATGTATGTTATAAACAAAATAATTTGTTGTAAACAAATTATATAATATGTTATATTTATTAACAAATTTATTTACTCTTATATAAATAAAATTAGTGGCTTCCCAAAAAGGAAAGCCTGTTTAAATTTATCGGATGTATTAAATATTCTTTAATAAATTTACTAAATATTTTAAGTAAATTATTATATTTTCTTAACCTCCAAAACCATACAAAGTACGACCTTGTCGTTTTAATGCATATACAACATCCATAGCTGTAACTGTTTTACGTTTTGCGTGTTCAGTATATGTAACAGCATCCCGAATAACATTTTCAAGGAATACTTTAAGTACACCACGTGTTTCTTCATAAATTAAACCAGAGATACGTTTTACTCCACCTCGTCGTGCTAAACGACGAATTGCAGGTTTTGTAATACCTTGGATATTATCACGCAAAACTTTTCTATGACGTTTTGCACCCCCTTTTCCAAGACCCTTTCCACCTTTTCCTCTGCCAGTCATTTTAATAAAAAATTATTTACAATATTTTAACGAACGGATAACACGTGTGTTAACCTCACAAGTATTGTAATGTATGTGAGCGCCGGTACAATTGTGCCTTTTTATATAAAGCATTAAAGATTTTTTAAGCCACGCCTATACAATTTGATTAGTCCATACTCTGATAGCTATCCAATAGGATATGACAACAAAAATTTTGAAATTTCATATAAATATAAATACAACACATTTATTTCGCATTTAAACATTTGACTTTGTAGTATCAAATTGTCGAATATAATTTTTAAAATTGTGTGTTTTTTTGTAAAAACATTATTATTTGAAAATGGCTAGAACCAAGCAAACTGCACGTAAATCAACTGGTGGTAAAGCACCAAGAAAACAATTAGCAACGAAAGCTGCACGTAAAAGTGCACCAGCAACTGGTGGAGTAAAAAAACCACACAGATATCGTCCTGGTACAGTAGCTTTACGAGAAATTCGTCGTTATCAAAAAAGTACTGAATTGTTAATTCGTAAATTACCATTCCAACGTTTAGTACGTGAAATTGCACAAGATTTTAAAACCGATTTACGTTTTCAAAGTTCAGCTGTTATGGCATTACAAGAAGCTAGTGAAGCCTATTTAGTAGGTTTATTTGAAGATACCAATTTATGCGCAATTCATGCAAAGCGTGTTACAATTATGCCTAAGGATATACAATTGGCAAGACGTATTCGTGGAGAACGTGCATAAGCGTTTTAAATGACAATTTAAAAAAAAAAAAACAAATAAGAAATATTTTCGGTCCTATATATAGGACCAACATATATTATTAAATAAGAGTATATTATTTTTATTAAAAAATATATATATATATATATATATATATATATATATATATATATATATAAATATAAATTATTGAAATAAAATTAAACATTATTAAAATTTTGTTATAATTATAAGCGATTGCTATTTCTAAAAATAAATAAATTTCATAAAATTTATATTATTTTATATTCATTTGAAATATTAAAAAAACTTCTCGCTTTAAAGTAACCATGATATGAGTTATAAATGCAATAAAATTTTATACAAAAAATAATATTTATTTGTTGATGAATAATATAAAAGGTTTACATTTCTAAATAACATATATTTATATATGGTGTGTAAAAAAAAAGAAAAGAAGAAAAATAATTTATATTTTTAATATAAAAAGGCAACCGCACACAGTGTTCCCAAGCGGTCACCCATCCAAGTACTGACTGTGCCCAATGTTGCTTAACTTCGGTGATCGGACGAGAACCGGTGTTTTCAACGTGGTATGGCTGTTGCCAGTAATAAATGAAAATTTTTACAAATATATATTTTTCATAAATATCATTAATATTAAAGTATATTATTAAAATTTTCAATGAAGTAATCAATTTAAATATATACTTATTTATTATACCATATATTTTAAATAAAAATGCAACCGCACACAGTATTCTCAAGTGGCCACCCATCCGTGGTACTGACTGTGGCAAATGTTTCTAAACTATTATTTTATAAAATATTTATACAAAAAATAATTTACTCTTATCAAATATTAATTTGTGGCCTGTATTAAGGCCTATGTTATTTTCATTTTTTAGCAAAAATAATGAAATATTTCAATATATTATTAAAGTAACAGATCATTTCTTTTTTGGTGCTGCTTTTTTAATTTTTGTAGGAGATGATTTGGCAACAGAAGCTTTCTTAGCTTTTGGTGCTTTCGGTTTACGAGCAGGGCTACTTTTGGCAGCGGATTTTGTACTTTTTGCTGGTTTTGCTTTAACTGGTGCTTTTTTTGATGCCGCTGATGATTTTGCAGTAACTTTTTTAGCAGCAGTTGATGATGATGGAGTCGCTTTTTTTGCTTTAGGCTTTTTGGCTGCCAATGATGTAGTTGTGGCTTTCTTTTCTTTTGGTGCCCGTTTACTTTTAGCACTCTTTGCTGAACCTTTTGCTCCACTTTCTTTTTTGGATACTTTTGATTTAGCTGAAGAATTAGATGAAGCGGAAGCAGCCAATTTGAATGAACCAGATGCACCTTTACCTTTAGTTTGTACCAAGGCTCCCTCAGTTACAGCAGCTTTTAAATATTTTTTAATAAATGGTGAAATTTTATCAGAATCCACTTTATAATTTGCAGCTAAATATTTTTTAATTGCTTGTAATGATGAACCACCACGTTCTTTTAAATTTTTAATTGCGTTAACAACCATTTCTGATGTACGTGGATGTGTTGGTTTTGAATGTTGTTTTGTACGTTTAGCACCAGAAGCTGTTGCTTTTTTTGTTGGTGTTGTAGAAGCAGCAGTAACCGCAGTTGCTGCAACAGCTGTAGAATTTTCTTCGGCCATATTTTTTACTTTATAAAAATAATGTATTTATTATAAATATTTAAATGATAAAATATAATAATTCTATCAAATAAAAAATAAAGGTTTTCAATTATATCATTATTCACAATAATATAAGTCCCTATGTAAGTCAAAGTACCATGTAGAAAACACATAAAAATTAAATAGTATTTCTAATTTACTGTCGTAGTAAACATGATTTATTTTTTCAATTTCTATAATATATAAAATAATAAATTATAAATTTAATAATAATATTTATTTTATAAATTAAAATATATTTAATTTTTTTATTAACAATTATTAATAAACATAGTTTAATATTAATTATTTCAATCATACAAAACAATAATATTTTTAAGGTAAACTTAAAAAGTATATATTTTTATTTTTTATTTAATATCGATTTATTATAAATTATTAGTATATAAATAATTAAAAAATTTAATATATAAATATATATATTATAGTATAAGATTTCATTTTTAGAAAAACTTTTTTTGTCAATAATGAAAACGTATTATTATGAAATGTGTTAATCGAACATTGACAAAATATATTTCATTAGAAAATACTTTTATTTATGCATTAATATCAATAATTAACTATTAAATTAATTTTTTCATAATTATATAAAGAAATTTTATACTGATATAAGTATTTATATATTATAATATTTATTTTAAATATAAAAAAATTTATGACAAAATATATTATTAGAGTATTTGTTGAGATTAATATAAGATTATTTTAAATAAGAATTAATTTATATAATTATTAAAATATTATTAATTTTATGTTATGTAATTTTAATAAAAATAAATAATAATAATAAATATAAAAATTTTTTAACAATTTAAATTTTATATGATCTAAATAATTTTGTTAAGTACGATATGAGAAATCATTGTAAGCTTCGTTAAGAAACTTTGTAATATAAAATAATAATAATAATATTAAATATATAAATAAATAAAATAAATTTGATACATATTTTTGGTTCATTCTGTGTATAAATCAAAGGATACCGAATAATTGGTAACGGATGCGATATATTATAGTATCGAGTATTAAAACATAATATATAAATTTATCTTGTTATTCAAATTTTTTGTTACTTAACTTATGTATTTAGAAAATTTATAATATTATTTATATAATTGACATAAAATCTTATAAATTGAAATTTTATTAATATGTATCAAAAGAAGAGAGTAACGTATTGATATAATATCAAAGGATACTGATTATTTAAATAACGAATACGTCATATATTGTTTGTGTAACAAAGTTCACTTGGCCATCTAGTTGAAAATAACATTTTCAATAGAAAGTTTATATGCTTTTTTTTTTCTTTAATTATTAAAAAAATAAATTGAAATTTAATTCAATCAAATTTTATAATAATTTTTAAAAAATTTTTCCTTTTAAAAAATATTTTGTGATGTTGTGATAATATGTATTAATACAAGTGCATCCTGATACTTTTATCTCTAGTAAAGGTATGAGTATCATGAACAGTTTTGTTATCTAATGATATTATTTTGATAATATTTTGTGTATATTCTTATAATATTTTGTCTAAATATCATCATAATACAATATTATTTTGATAATATTTTATGAATATTCTTATAATATGTTACCTAAATGTCATCATAATATGATGAATTATTTCCATAATAACATATAAAAAAAAAAAAAAAAAAAAAGAATCATTAATTTATAATTATTTAAATTGATTCTTTAAAAAAATATTATAATATATTATTTATAAAAATAATTTTTACTCTTATTTTAAATAAATTTGTGGCCTTTTATTAAAAGGCCTATGATCGATGTATTATTATTATAAAAATTAATGCAATGTTTTTAATTTATGCTTTCTTTTCAGTTTTCTTTGGTAATAACACTGCTTGAATGTTTGGTAATACACCACCTTGAGCAATTGTTACACCAGATAATAATTTATTTAATTCTTCATCATTACGAATTGCCAATTGTAAATGACGTGGAATGATACGTGTTTTTTTGTTATCACGGGCAGCATTACCAGCTAACTCGAGAACTTCTGCAGCCAAATATTCCATAACAGCAGCCAAATATACTGGGGCACCAGCACCTACTCGTTCAGCATAATTTCCTTTTCGTAATAATCTGTGAATTCTTCCAACAGGAAATTGTAATCCTGCTCGGCTTGATCTTGACTTTGCCTTTCCCTTTACTTTACCACCTTTACCTCGTCCAGACATAGCGAATAAATTTATTTAATTAATATTTTTTTTTGTAAATATAATCACACAGATGTGTACGTTACGGGGATTGTAACATAAATGTTTAAAATGTTATTTGGGTATTTTAATTTATAATATTTATAAAATATAAAACTTTAAAAATAAACCAATCACCTTATAGTATTATTTTCAGCCAATCAGAGAGTAGTATTCATTTTTATTGTTATATCCATCTTCGCGTATATAATACGCTAGTTGTATACACGACACGCTCATACATATACTGACTGGTGTTCTGTAACTATCTGTGTATATTAATTGTTTGTAACAATGCCACCAAAAACAAGTGGAAAAGCAGCAAAAAAAGCTGGCAAAGCTCAAAAAAAATATATCAAAGAGTGATAAGAAAAAGAAGAGGAAGCGCAAGGAATCATATGCAATTTACATTTACAAAGTATTAAAACAAGTGCATCCTGATACTGGTATCTCTAGTAAAGCTATGAGTATCATGAACAGTTTTGTTAATGATATTTTTGAACGTATTGCTGCTGAAGCATCACGTTTAGCACATTATAATAAACGTTCAACAATCACAAGTCGGGAAATTCAAACCGCAGTTCGATTATTATTACCTGGTGAATTGGCAAAGCACGCTGTTAGTGAAGGTACTAAAGCTGTTACAAAATATACAAGTTCAAAATAAATAAATCGAAAATATTATTTAATTGATAACATAAAAATACATCAACATATAAAAACGGCTCTCTTTTTAAGAGAGCCATCAAATTTTTTAAATAAGAGTAAATTATTTTTATATATACAAAAAAATTAAATAAACAATTATTAATATCATATTTAATATAAAATTTTATATATTAATAGCTTGAATATATCTATTATTAGTATATCAATATTATTAATTTTAAATATAATAAAGGATATCGCGGAATATATATCGTAAATCAGTGTAATGCAAATGCATTACATTACCTTTATTATTTTCATTTTACATTTACTACTTGTTTATGTACGCTTATAATTATTAGAAAAATATTTTTAATAATTTTAAAAAATAAATGAAATAATAAAAATTTAATAATAAATTATTTATTGAAAGTATAAAAAATGGTATAGCAAAATCTTTATTTTCTTTGATTAAGGCGAAATGTTTTATTAGTTATAAATTCGATAATCTCCTATCGATACTTGTTACTCTTAACTTGTATATATAAAAAATATAATAGTATATTAATTTATAATAAAATTTTTTCAAAAATTCAATAAGTTATTGTAAAATAAAATAGATAATATACAAATTATAATTTATTATTGCAGATATATTACAATAAAAAAAAAAAATAAAAATATTTGGTAATGTATGTTATAAACAAAATAATTTGTTGTAAACAAATTATATAATATGTTATATTTATTAACAAATTTATTTACTCTTATATAAATAAAATTAGTGGCTTCCCAAAAAGGAAAGCCTGTTTAAATTTATCGGATGTATTAAATATTCTTTAATAAATTTACTAAATATTTTAAGTAAATTATTATATTTTCTTAACCTCCAAAACCATACAAAGTACGACCTTGTCGTTTTAATGCATATACAACATCCATAGCTGTAACTGTTTTACGTTTTGCGTGTTCAGTATATGTAACAGCATCCCGAATAACATTTTCAAGGAATACTTTAAGTACACCACGTGTTTCTTCATAAATTAAACCAGAGATACGTTTTACTCCACCTCGTCGTGCTAAACGACGAATTGCAGGTTTTGTAATACCTTGGATATTATCACGCAAAACTTTTCTATGACGTTTTGCACCCCCTTT
>NW_025408062.1:0-5000 GCF_905475395.1 Chrysoperla carnea
CTGTGGTAATTCTAGAGCTAATACATGCAAACAGAGTTCCGACCAGAGATGGAAGGAATGCTTTTATTAGATCAAAACCAATCGGTGTAAATTTTAATTTGCATCGTTTAATTTGGTGACTCTGAATAACTTTAAGCTGATCGCACGGTCTCGTACCGGCGACGCATCTTTCAAATGTCTGCCTTATCAACTGTCGATGGTAGGTTCTGCGCCTACCATGGTTGTAACGGGTAACGGGGAATCAGGGTTCGATTCCGGAGAGGGAGCCTGAGAAACGGCTACCACATCCAAGGAAGGCAGCAGGCGCGCAAATTACCCACTCCCGGCACGGGGAGGTAGTGACGAAAAATAACGATACGGGACTCATCCGAGGCCCCGTAATCGGAATGAGTACACTTTAAATCCTTTAACGAGGATCCATTGGAGGGCAAGTCTGGTGCCAGCAGCCGCGGTAATTCCAGCTCCAATAGCGTATATTAAAGTTGTTGCGGTTAAAAAGCTCGTAGTCGAATCTGTGTCCTACACTGTTGGTTCAATGCTCGCATTGTTTAACTAGCATGTTATGTGGGACGTCCTACCGGTGGGTGGTACAGATTATGTATAAAGTATATTTTAGTGTTATTATTTATTTAATGCATTATATATATTTTTATTATGTAATTTGTCGTAAGTGTTTAACCGTTAAGAGCGGTGGCAGCCCCCAATTGCAATCCCGTCGCGGTGCTCTTAATTGAGTGTCGAGGTGGGCCGGTACGTTTACTTTGAACAAATTAGAGTGCTTAAGGCAGGCTCAAATTTTGCCTGAATATTGTGTGCATGGAATAATGGAATAGGACCTCGGTTCTATTTTGTTGGTTTTCGGAACTCCGAGGTAATGATTAATACGGACAGATGGGGGCATTCGTATTGCGACGTTAGAGGTGAAATTCTTGGATCGTCGCAAGACGGACAGAAGCGAAAGCATTTGCCAAAAATGTTTTGATTGATCAAGAACGAAAGTTAGAGGTTCGAAGGCGATCAGATACCGCCCTAGTTCTAACCATAAACGATGCCAGCTAGCGATCCGCCGAAGTTCCTCCGATGACTCGGCGGGCAGCTTCCGGGAAACCAAAGCTTTTGGGTTCCGGGGGAAGTATGGTTGCAAAGCTGAAACTTAAAGGAATTGACGGAAGGGCACCACCAGGAGTGGAGCCTGCGGCTTAATTTGACTCAACACGGGAAACCTCACCAGGCCCGGACACCGGAAGGATTGACAGATTGAGAGCTCTTTCTTGATTCGGTGGGTGGTGGTGCATGGCCGTTCTTAGTTGGTGGAGCGATTTGTCTGGTTAATTCCGATAACGAACGAGACTCTAGCCTGCTAAATAGACGTACTTTACCGGCATCTCAAGGCCCATCGGCTGTTTGTTTCCCATTTCATTCATTTTCATGTGTGTTATGTATTGTATTTATATATGCATGTATTTTTGAGATTTAACGATCAAGATTATATTTTGTATATATTGTGCTTTATGTTGCATATGTTATGGTGTATGGGTACGCAGTTTTTTGATGTGGTTTTTACTGCCGGCGTACAAATAATTCTTCTTAGAGGGACAGGCGGCATTCTAGCCGCACGAGATTGAGCAATAACAGGTCTGTGATGCCCTTAGATGTTCTGGGCCGCACGCGCGCTACACTGAAGGAATCAGCGTGTCCTCCCAGGCCGAAAGGTCCGGGTAACCCGCTGAACCTCCTTCGTGCTAGGGATTGGGGCTTGCAATTGTTCCCCATGAACGAGGAATTCCCAGTAAGCGCGAGTCATAAGCTCGCGTTGATTACGTCCCTGCCCTTTGTACACACCGCCCGTCGCTACTACCGATTGAATGATTTAGTGAGGTCTTCGGACTGGTACGCGGCAATATTTCTGATATTGCCGATGTTGCTGGGAAGATGACCAAACTTGATCATTTAGAGGAAGTAAAAGTCGTAACAAGGTTTCCGTAGGTGAACCTGCGGAAGGATCATTAACGATATATATAAAATATATTTATTTATATTTTTTGTATTGTTTTTAAATATTCCAAAAAATAAAAATATTATTGATAAGAAATATTTTTTTTAACAAAATAACATATTAATATGTAATTTTCTCAAAATATATAATAGTAATTATGTGTTAAAAGAGATTTATTTTGGTTATGATATCATATTAAAGTAATACGCCAAACTTTTTTTATACACATAATATATCTATACATATAATATAGAGAATATTATATAAATATTAATAATATATTTGTTACATATAAAATATTTTTATATTCAATATTATTATTATTATTAAACAATAATTATTAATAAAATCTATAAATAATTTCTCTTATAAAAAAGTGAAATTAAAAATAGAATATATTGAAATTATTTGTTTATATGTATATAATCTCTATTAAGAAAAATAAAATAAGATTATAATTGATATAATCTATATTTTTATTTTTCTATGTTATATAATAAAAATAAAGAAAACACAAGATAAAATTTTTTTAAAGAATAAAATTTATTTCAAATTTAAATTTCTTTATGTTTTGTCTTGATATTTCTTTTTTTTTATTAAAAGTTATTATGTTAAAAAACAAACCCATTTGTTTTGTACCATATTAATATTATATATATTTTTATGTAGAAAATAATTTATAAAAAAAAAATAAATACATTTCTATAAAATATACCAAATATTAATTATTATATCTAGCTAGCACTAACAAAAATATCAAAAATGTTATGTATATATTTATTAATACCATAATATCTTTAATTTATATATATATATATTTAAAATAAAATATATAATTTATATTCTAGAAAAATTTTTTTATTTTAAAAGAATTTATAAAGATATATAAATTAATAATTTTATTTTTTATATTAAAAATAAAGATTATTATTAATAATAATACTTACATTTAAAATTTAAAAAGATTACCCTGGACGGTGGATCACTTGGCTCGTGGGTCGATGAAGAACGCAGCTAATTGCGCGTCAACTTGTGAACTGCAGGACACATGAACATTGACATTTCGAACGCACATTGCGGTCCTTGGATACTGTTCCCGGACCACATCTGGCTGAGGGTCGTATACATTATATTAATATAATAAAAGATTATTTTACATAAAATTTTTTTTATGAAAAAGAAATTTATCAATAATTAAAAAAGAAAATTTATTTTTTCATATTTAATTAAATTGATAAATAAAATTTTTATAAAAGAAATGTAAAATTATTTATATATGAATGTTTTACGCCAAATATAAGAAAAAAATAAATATAAAATGTTTTTAATAGCATTTAAAATTTATATATTTTTTATTATTTGTCGACATTTTTAAATTAATATATCAATATTATTTTTTATCATTTATATATAATATTATAAAACTTTATGTTAATAATAATATTAATAATAAATGATATTAATAATATATTTTTAAAATATTAAATAAAGAAGAATAAACAAAAATATTATATATTAATATTTTGTTATGGAATATTTTATTTGTAATAAAATTTTCAATATACTCGAAAAAAATTAATATATATAATTATTTATTTTTTATTTTCTTCTCTTTAGATAAATATAAAAATAATATTATATAATAATATTAAAAAAATTTGAGTATGAATAATTAAGAAAATTGTTTACTTATAAAATATAACAAAAACATAATATATAAAAAAAATTTTTGTTTTAATACTTCTAAAAACTTTTACGACCTCAGAGTAGGTGAGATTACCCGCTGAATTTAAGCATATTATTAAGCGGAGGAAAAGAAACTAACTAGGATTCCCTTAGTAGCGGCGAGCGAACAGGGATAAGCCCAGCACTGAACCCCGTGGCTGATAAACAGACACTTGGGGAATGTAGTGTTTAGGAAGATTCAATATAAACCTATTGTTATATAATACATCCAAGTCCATCTTGAATGGGGCCATATACCCATAGAGGGTGCCAGGCCCGTAGTGATTATTATTGATGATAGGTGAATCTTTCCTTAGAGTCGGGTTGCTTGAGAGTGCAGCTCTAAGTGGGTGGTAAACTCCATCTAAGGCTAAATATTACCACGAGACCGATAGCGAACAAGTACCGTGAGGGAAAGTTGAAAAGAACTTTGAAGAGAGAGTTAAAGAGTACGTAAAACCGTTCAGGGGTAAACCTGAGAAACCCGAAAGGTCGAAAGATGAGATTCATTTACTTTTTATCGTTAATCAACCAATTTGTACTAGCATGTGACAAAAATTTTTATTAGGAATTTATTTTTAGTAAAAATATATGCACTGCTGTATATTGTTAATTGTATGATAACGAGGTATGCACTTCTCATCTTGTAGGACGTTGCGACCCATTAAATATTAATCTATAGGCATTGGTGCGTTGATTAATGTACAATATTATTTTTTGATAATATTTTGTGTATGTTAAACGCCTATGTTTCTTGATTAATTGTTTGATGGTATTAATTATAAATTGATATTGAGTCGCGTTATTAACGCGTTCAGATCCACCACGAGTATAAATAGGTTTTTTTATTAAAACATATTATATATACGGATTTTATGCCGTTATATGATACTATTTAACTGTCAGTAGGTGTATGATAATGAACTGGCTCATTTTTTTTTATTAAAAATTTATCTGTCAGCGACGATATAGCTTTGGGTACTTTCAGGACCCGTCTTGAAACACGGACCAAGGAGTCTAGCATGTACGCAAGTCATTGGGAATAAAATATTTTTTCATCGAAATATTTATAAATTTTATGAAACCCAAAGGCACAATGAAAGTAAATATTATTTATATTTTTTTATAAATGATAAAAGGAGGATATATTTATATTATGTATTAAATATCGCACTCCTAGGGCGTCTTATATTATTATAATTTAGTTTTCGGATTATATTATAATAGAGGCGCACCTAGAGCGTACACGCTGGGACCCGAAAGATGGTGAACTATGCCT
>NW_025408062.1:7500-12500 GCF_905475395.1 Chrysoperla carnea
TGCGTACGGTATGGAAGGTTTTATACCTCTCCATATCGGCGGCGTCATTAATGGGTGTTGGTCCCCTGAGTACAGGGGTGGGATGTGTAAATACCTACGGGATTTGCTCATCCCTGGGTGTACCCGTTATCAGCAATACCCGGCTCGCTCCCTCACACACGATGAGTCGTAACTTCGCTGTAATGGAAAATATTGATGTATCAAAGCCTTTGTCAAGCACTGCTGGGAGTGCAACTGCGGGGGAGATGTCACCGTCCGGAACTGGTGGCCCGAGCGGCGCCTCGGTAAACACTGTACCGTCCGTGGGGGGTCTGACGCAGGCTGGTCCTGCGAGTGGCACGAGAGCGTCACTGAAGAGGAGCAGCACAAGCTCTTCAGCTAAAATAGGAAGTGAGGTGGTGGTGGCAAAAAAACTGCCACAGGTCGAGGAGATGGATACATCTCAGGCAGAAGAACGACGGAAGCGGGAGAGAGCGGGCTCAACCAATTCGGATGGGTCCCCGAAGGGTTTTAAGAAACCTCGAGTGGTTCCACCGGGGACGCCTGGCTCGAGTGTCTCGGTGGGGTCATCGACGAACAGTGCGGACAGAGGCACGTCGCAGACGGACCGGAATGTGTGTCCTTGTAGGGAAGGGGACCCGTTGCGCGGTATGGACGCCGTAATAAGGCGTTTTGCAAACGTTATTGCTGCCGCTAAGCTATCCGGAAAAAAGAAGCACGACTTCTTACGGGCAGCTAATAAAATGCGTGACATTGCGAGTCATGCAGTGCGCAGCCTTGAGGCGCAATTGATGGCGGCCAAGACAGAATTGGCCATATTACAAAATGGGATGGGTGGTAGCCCTCAAGTTACGAGCGTACAAAGAAGGCCTGAGACGGTACCAGCACGGGGTGCCGAGGCTGCGGGG
The DNA here is from genome assembly GCF_905475395.1 of Chrysoperla carnea. Taxonomy (NCBI): domain Eukaryota; kingdom Metazoa; phylum Arthropoda; class Insecta; order Neuroptera; family Chrysopidae; genus Chrysoperla; species Chrysoperla carnea. The sequence continues at coordinate 8,409 of NW_025408062.1, forward strand.
CCTAGGCGGCTCTACAATGAGGCACTTAATTCAGGCACCGTGCAGTTACGTAATGATGCACCAGCTGTGGCCCCAACGACGGATGGCACTGGGAACTCCTCCGAATGGGTGGAAGTTAGGAAGAAGGGGCGTAAGAGTAGGAAGAGAAGGAAGAGGAAGGCTAAGTCCTGGCCGGTCTTGGTTAAAGGGGTGGATGGGCCAATGGAGGCGGCGGCTGTTAGGGCCAAGCTAGCGGCGATTGAGGATAGTGTGGAGGCGAGGGTAAGGGCGGTCCGGGAGATACGTGGGGGTGTTGCCATGGAGGCGGCCTCTAAGGCGGACCTACAGAAACTCAAGGAAAGTGAGGAATTTAAGAAGTGCGGGCTCACGGTGGAAGAGCCGTTAGGTACACCTCCACGTATGCTAATTTATGATGTGCCACGTAAATGGGACGATGACTCCTTGCTCAAGGAGTTCCACCGTAAAAACATGAGTGGAATGTGCACTACAGAGGAGTTCCATGAAAGAGTGCGTTTAGCGGGGAGATTTGGCAAGGGTGATTGCGTAAGCGTGGTTTTAGAGATACCACTGAAGTGGCGTCAGCCACTTATCAATAAAAAAAGGGTGTTTTTGGGTCTAAGAAGCATGCGTGTCAGGGAACACGACATGGTTAGGCAGTGCTACAAATGCATGGCGTTCGATCATATTATGGCAGAATGCACTCTCACTAAGAGAGTGTGTTGGAACTGCGGTGGCAGTGACCACTTGAGTGCAAATTGTAAGAGCCCACAATCTTGTGGCAATTGTGTCAAGAAAGGTTGGTTAGCAATGGCTGCCACACATAGTGCGTCGTCCATGGGGTGTCCAGTGTATGCCCAAAAATATGAGAGGCTACAGGGGCGCATTAGAAAGGACTAATGGCCCCCCAAAATAAATTTAGAGCGGTCCAGTTCAACTGTCAGCGGTCATACGCTGTCATGGCTGAGCTGGGACCTGTGTTAGTAAAGAAGAGGGTGGGAGTAGCTCTATTGCAGGAGCCCTACACGGCTAACGGGGCCATCAGGGGTTTGCCAGCTTGGATGCGTACGTACGGGGTGGGACGGCATAAAGCTGCCATTGTCATAAGTGATCGGTCCCTTGAAAGCATGATGTTGGATGAACTAACCACAGAGACCTGTGTGGTTGTATGGGTCAGGGGTGATTTTGGCGAAGCATATATGTGCAGTGCATACTGTGCTCCAAGGGGTAAAATTGATGTCGTGCTAGGACGGCTAGATGTTGTATTGGATGTTTGTAGGAGAAGACTCCTAATTGCAATGGATGCCAATGCAACATCTGCATTATGGCACAGTAAGGGAGACAACAGGGGACGGCCCTCTGTAACGAGAGGGACAAGACTCTCTGAGTGGATTCTACAACAGGGAATGGGAGTATTAAACCGACCAAGTTGTCTATACACTTTCGATGGTCCTAGGGGTATGAGCGACATCGACGTTACGCTTAGTATAGGGGATTGGGGGGCAAGGGATATTAAATGGACGCTGGTGGATGGTGGCATCAGCGACCACAATATGATTCTACTTGATCTCGAACATGACCGGGGAACAGGGAGGGTGGAACATCTGGACTGGGGCGTTGTAGGTGTGGATTGGGATGCATACCGGAGCTACTTACAAGACCTAGTAGCTCAAGTAGGAATGGAAAGTTTCCTTCAGCTGAGCATGCGAGACAAGCTGGTGAAAGTTAACCAGTGGATCAGCCAAGCAAATGAGGCATGTCTGGTGAGAAAACAGAGGCTCCCAGGGCGTAAAGTTGCATGGTGGGATGCTGACTTGAGCCAACTCAAGAGCAGGCTACGAAGGCAGCGTCGGGACCTGCAGAAAGAGATCGCGAGACAGGGTGGCTTAATAAACGTGAAAAAGCGGCAATATAAGAATATGCGAAGACAATATGTCAATGCCATAAAAGAGGCCAAACAGTCTCATTGGCATGAGATAGTCCGACGAAGTGGTCCGTGGGGTACGGCTTATAGAGTATGTCGTAACACTGACATTAAGAACATAGGCTCTATAAAGGTGCGTGATGGGTGGACACGTACGTGGGATGAAAGTGCCAGGGTCCTGCTTCATGCGTTCTTTCCAGGAGCCATTGAAGTACCGGAACCACAAGAAGGGGATATTATAAGACATCCTCTGACTCAGGACGGGGAGTCCCGGATCCTGTGTCAAGAGGATGTTGAGTCGTCAGTCTGTCGTATGAGGATGGGCAAGGCTCCTGGTATAGACGGGATCAGAAATGAAGTAATCGCCAGGATATGGGAAGCTGTCCCGGAGGTGATTACGGATCTGTTCAACTCGTGTTGGGAGGGTGGATACTTTCCAGGACCTTGGAAATTGGCTAGAGTTGTGGCTCTCCCAAAGGGTCCGAATAAGATCTTGAGTGACCCGGGGTCTTACAGACCTTTAAGCCTGTTAAGTGGTATGGGCAGGGTCCTGGAAAGACTGATGGTAGATCGGCTTGAAGCAGCCATGGAGGGTGGGTGGAATGAGGCCCAATATGGCTTCAGGAAGGGCCGAACCGTTGAGGACGCCTGGCTAAAGATGGCACAGTTAGTGAATATTAGTAGATGCAAATATGTCCTGGGAGTCTTTGTGGACTTTAGGAATGCATTCAGTTGTTTGTACTGGGAGCTGGTTAAGCAGAAGCTTCGTGATGCTGGGCTCGAGGAATCTGACCTACGCATGTGGGACAGCTACTTTACGGACAGGTATGCGGGGATGATGTCAGGCAGGAAGTGTGTCTGGGTCCAAATGACCAGGGGTTGTCCACAGGGTTCCATAGCGGGTCCAACGTTATGGAACCTGTGTATGAATGAGTTGCTGGAGAGGTTGACTAATAGGGGGGTTAAAGTTGTGGCGTATGCCGATGATCTCCTCATAATGGTTGAGGCTGTTAGTAGAGGAGAGGCACTGGAAGGGGTGGAAAGAGTCATGACACCAGTGGTTGAATGGGGTGAACAAGTGGGTGTAGACGTGTCAGACACGAAGACAGTCTGCATGCCACTTAAAGGGAGGATAGGTACAGACAGACGACCAAGATATGTGACGAGGGAGGGAGAGATCAAGCGTCTTGTTGTGGTCGCTGATGTTGAATACCTGGGTTTGCGCATGGGCCCAGGTATGAATATGAAGAATCACATCGCTACGTTCCGAGCAACTGCGAACGAACAGATGGGGATGTTTGGCAGGATTCTTAGGCGGGATTGGGGGTTGAGCGTCAGGTCTGTCCGTCATTTGATAAAGGGTGTAGTAGAAGCGAAGGTACTGTATGGTTCTGCAGTGTGGCACGAGGTCACAAAATTCCAATATGTGAGGAGGGCCATAAACACAGCACAAAGGGTGGTGCTGCTTGGTGGTTGGAATTTCTGCAGAACGGTCTCGACGGAGGCGATGCAGGTACTTTCGGGGTGTATGCCGTGGGACATCGAATGCCGGAGAAGGGCCGATCGCTTCATGATAAGGCGTGGAATTTTGTTCGGGGAGAACAACCTAATCTCCCATGCCGAGAGTACAGAATTGACTCTGGCGGAAGCAGAGAAGCTAATCGATCAGAGAGCTTCGGAAAAGTGGCAGGAAAGATGGGCCACATCAGATAAGGGTGCAACAACTCGTAGCTTCCTTGGGGATGTCAGGGAGTGTGCTTGGGTTAAGAACTGGAGGTTCAACATCGAAGAAGGATTTATCCTTACTGGCCATGGGGGTTTGAATGGCCATCTCTTCATGAGGGGCTTGGCGGAAGACCCAGCCTGTCCATGTGGTAGCGAATGGGAGGACAGTTTACACTTCTTGTGTGACTGTGGCCTCTATGAGCGATTTCGTGACACGCATGCTTTGGGGATTGAGCGCATAGGGGGCGAATGGAAGCTAAATGGAGTCCTTAAGACACCGAACACCCGTAGGGTGTTCACTGAATTTGTAGCACGCGCATTTAGCTTCCGGCGGAGAGTGTTATCGCAGCAGCGTGAGCAAGCGCGAATATGAGCGAGCGCGTAGCGTAGTGGGACTGTTGGCAAGTGAGCACCCACGGGAACTTGTCCACCCCGGGGTTGGTCGC
>NW_025408062.1:17500-25000 GCF_905475395.1 Chrysoperla carnea
GAAAAAAATTTTTTTTTTAAAATTTTTTTCTTTAAATTTTGATTATTCTGTAAAGTTTATGATGTTTAAAGCCATTTTAAACATTATCATATTTTGAGTTTGAAGCACCGGGTGTAATGTCTTTAATATATATGATGGATAGTGCGTGTAAGTTAATGAGATGAATGTATATCTATGTATAACAGTGTATTAGTGGTATTACGTTCAGCAGTCTCACACATATGATATAGTATGGTATAGTATAAGTTGTTTATTTTTCATACTGTCCGTGTATCATTCAACAAAGGTGGTGTAGAGTTGTATATGGCTTGGTATGACGTTGTTGCAATTCTATGGACACTATGATATTACGGATGCACAGATAGAGGAATAACACTTATCGTATATGTATCATTTATGTATGTTGACTGTGTAATGAATACTAAATATAATAAAATAATACACTTTTTAATAGAATAACATTTGTTTCATGTTTTAGTATGATATTAAATGGTATAGAATAGGTTGTTTATTTTTCATACTGTCCGTGTATCATTCAACAAAGGTGGTGTAGAGTTGTATATGGCTTGGTATGACGTCGTTGCAATTCTATGGACACTATGATATTACGGAATAACAGAAAGAGGAATAAAACTTATTGTATATGTATCATTTATAACGTACTTTTATGTTGACAAGAATGAATGTATATCTATATGAAATAGTGTATTTTGTGGTATTATGTTCAACAGTCTTACATATATGATATAGTATGATATAGTATAATTTGTTTATTTTTCATACTCTAAGTGTATCATTCAACAAAGGTGGTGTAGAGTTGTATATGGCTTGGTATGACGTCGTTGCAATTCTATGGACACCATGATATCACGAAAAAACAGAAAGAAAAATAACAATTATCGTATATGTATCATCTATATTATTATTGTATTTTGACTATGTAATGAATGCCAAATTTAAAAATATACACTTTCTTAATAGAATAACATTTATTTTAGTATAATATAAAATGATATTGAATATGTTGTTTAATTTTCATACTGTTCGTGTATCATTCAACAAAGGTGGTGTAGGTATGTATATGGCTTGGTATGACGCTTTTGCATGTCTATGGACACCATGATATTACGAAAAAACAGAAAGAAGAATAACACTTTTCAAATATGTATCATTTATATATTTTATTAACATGAACGCAAAATATACAAAATTATATATATATATACTCAAAATATTCTGGATGGTAATCAGTTTGGTTTATTTTGATATTTAATATTGTATTTTGGTTTTTTTGCTAGTAATGTTTCGAATATGTATATGCTGTTATTATTTTTTAGGTGTACATTGTATTAAATTGTTATCAATTATTTAATGTATGTATACAAAATAATAGCAAAAACATTTTCAATTATTATATAAAAATTTTTTTTTTTACACATGCATATTTATTAATATATGAAATTTTATCTCAGTTTTAATAAATATGTATTGAAATGAATAATAATACAATCTTATATATATTGATAATAGTCTGGATGGTAATCAGTTTGGATTATTTTGATATTAAATATTGTATTATTATTTTTGTAAAAAAATTAATGAGAATTTTGTAAAAAAACCTCTATATGTATATCTTTTTATATCAATATTTAAAAAAAAATTTTTTTTTATTAAATTATTGATTATAAATAGAATAACATATAAATTTTTTTGTCAAAGCAAGTTCATGGGTTATAAGTTTTAAACTTTACACTCCCATATGAGCACACAATATTTATATAAAAATTATTTTTATAAATAATATTACATTGACTCACCTCATACCAAGCGAGAATATTAAGTGTTATTATAACGTTTTTTATTTAAAATTAACTTTTTAAATAAAATTAAAAAATAAATGACGCTTTCAATCTAGCGACGAGTATGAGAAAATGTTTGAAATATTTTAAGACCCATTTGGTGATGGTCTGACAAAAATCATAATTATTTTTTTTTTTTTTTATTCAATAATATTTATTATGAATAACATGTTATATATTTCTTTTTGTAAAAGCAAAAAAATTATATAAATGACATAATAAAATATATATTTGAAAAAAAAAAAAATTAATAATAATATATATATCTCATATGTTTTTTCTATTAATTTTAAAACAATAGAGATATAAAAAAAAAAAAATTTATATCAGTAATGGGTGAGACCATCTGATATTTAAAATGAAATTGTAATAATATTATTATATATTAATAATTATTGTATGAAAATTTTTTTTCTTATAATAAGAAAACAAAAATATCATGTATATTATTATATATTTAATATTATAAATACAAATAGTTCCCTGGTTGATCCTGCCAGTAGTCATATGCTTGTCTCAAAGATTAAGCCATGCATGTCTCAGTACAAGCCAAATTAAGGTGAAACCGCGAAAGGCTCATTATATCAGTTATGGTTCCTTAGATCGTACCCACATTTACTTGGATAACTGTGGTAATTCTAGAGCTAATACATGCAAACAGAGTTCCGACCAGAGATGGAAGGAATGCTTTTATTAGATCAAAACCAATCGGTGTAAATTTTAATTTGCATCGTTTAATTTGGTGACTCTGAATAACTTTAAGCTGATCGCACGGTCTCGTACCGGCGACGCATCTTTCAAATGTCTGCCTTATCAACTGTCGATGGTAGGTTCTGCGCCTACCATGGTTGTAACGGGTAACGGGGAATCAGGGTTCGATTCCGGAGAGGGAGCCTGAGAAACGGCTACCACATCCAAGGAAGGCAGCAGGCGCGCAAATTACCCACTCCCGGCACGGGGAGGTAGTGACGAAAAATAACGATACGGGACTCATCCGAGGCCCCGTAATCGGAATGAGTACACTTTAAATCCTTTAACGAGGATCCATTGGAGGGCAAGTCTGGTGCCAGCAGCCGCGGTAATTCCAGCTCCAATAGCGTATATTAAAGTTGTTGCGGTTAAAAAGCTCGTAGTCGAATCTGTGTCCTACACTGTTGGTTCAATGCTCGCATTGTTTAACTAGCATGTTATGTGGGACGTCCTACCGGTGGGTGGTACAGATTATGTATAAAGTATATTTTAGTGTTATTATTTATTTAATGCATTATATATATTTTTATTATGTAATTTGTCGTAAGTGTTTAACCGTTAAGAGCGGTGGCAGCCCCCAATTGCAATCCCGTCGCGGTGCTCTTAATTGAGTGTCGAGGTGGGCCGGTACGTTTACTTTGAACAAATTAGAGTGCTTAAGGCAGGCTCAAATTTTGCCTGAATATTGTGTGCATGGAATAATGGAATAGGACCTCGGTTCTATTTTGTTGGTTTTCGGAACTCCGAGGTAATGATTAATACGGACAGATGGGGGCATTCGTATTGCGACGTTAGAGGTGAAATTCTTGGATCGTCGCAAGACGGACAGAAGCGAAAGCATTTGCCAAAAATGTTTTGATTGATCAAGAACGAAAGTTAGAGGTTCGAAGGCGATCAGATACCGCCCTAGTTCTAACCATAAACGATGCCAGCTAGCGATCCGCCGAAGTTCCTCCGATGACTCGGCGGGCAGCTTCCGGGAAACCAAAGCTTTTGGGTTCCGGGGGAAGTATGGTTGCAAAGCTGAAACTTAAAGGAATTGACGGAAGGGCACCACCAGGAGTGGAGCCTGCGGCTTAATTTGACTCAACACGGGAAACCTCACCAGGCCCGGACACCGGAAGGATTGACAGATTGAGAGCTCTTTCTTGATTCGGTGGGTGGTGGTGCATGGCCGTTCTTAGTTGGTGGAGCGATTTGTCTGGTTAATTCCGATAACGAACGAGACTCTAGCCTGCTAAATAGACGTACTTTACCGGCATCTCAAGGCCCATCGGCTGTTTGTTTCCCATTTCATTCATTTTCATGTGTGTTATGTATTGTATTTATATATGCATGTATTTTTGAGATTTAACGATCAAGATTATATTTTGTATATTGTGCTTTATGTTGCATATGTTATGGTGTATGGGTACGCAGTTTTTTGATGTGGTTTTTACTGCCGGCGTACAAATAATTCTTCTTAGAGGGACAGGCGGCATTCTAGCCGCACGAGATTGAGCAATAACAGGTCTGTGATGCCCTTAGATGTTCTGGGCCGCACGCGCGCTACACTGAAGGAATCAGCGTGTCCTCCCAGGCCGAAAGGTCCGGGTAACCCGCTGAACCTCCTTCGTGCTAGGGATTGGGGCTTGCAATTGTTCCCCATGAACGAGGAATTCCCAGTAAGCGCGAGTCATAAGCTCGCGTTGATTACGTCCCTGCCCTTTGTACACACCGCCCGTCGCTACTACCGATTGAATGATTTAGTGAGGTCTTCGGACTGGTACGCGGCAATATTTCTGATATTGCCGATGTTGCTGGGAAGATGACCAAACTTGATCATTTAGAGGAAGTAAAAGTCGTAACAAGGTTTCCGTAGGTGAACCTGCGGAAGGATCATTAACGATATATATAAAATATATTTATTTATATTTTTTGTATTGTTTTTAAATATTCCAAAAAATAAAAATATTATTGATAAGAAATATTTTTTTTAACAAAATAACATATTAATATGTAATTTTCTCAAAATATATAATAGTAATTATGTGTTAAAAGAGATTTATTTTGGTTATGATATCATATTAAAGTAATACGCCAAACTTTTTTTATACACATAATATATCTATACATATAATATAGAGAATATTATATAAATATTAATAATATATTTGTTACATATAAAATATTTTTATATTCAATATTATTATTATTATTAAACAATAATTATTAATAAAATCTATAAATAATTTCTCTTATAAAAAAGTGAAATTAAAAATAGAATATATTGAAATTATTTGTTTATATGTATATAATCTCTATTAAGAAAAATAAAATAAGATTATAATTGATATAATCTATATTTTTATTTTTCTATGTTATATAATAAAAATAAAGAAAACACAAGATAAAATTTTTTTAAAGAATAAAATTTATTTCAAATTTAAATTTCTTTATGTTTTGTCTTGATATTTCTTTTTTTTTATTAAAAGTTATTATGTTAAAAAACAAACCCATTTGTTTTGTACCATATTAATATTATATATATTTTTATGTAGAAAATAATTTATAAAAAAAAAATAAATACATTTCTATAAAATATACCAAATATTAATTATTATATCTAGCTAGCACTAACAAAAATATCAAAAATGTTATGTATATATTTATTAATACCATAATATCTTTAATTTATATATATATATATTTAAAATAAAATATATAATTTATATTCTAGAAAAATTTTTTTATTTTAAAAGAATTTATAAAGATATATAAATTAATAATTTTATTTTTTATATTAAAAATAAAGATTATTATTAATAATAATACTTACATTTAAAATTTAAAAAGATTACCCTGGACGGTGGATCACTTGGCTCGTGGGTCGATGAAGAACGCAGCTAATTGCGCGTCAACTTGTGAACTGCAGGACACATGAACATTGACATTTCGAACGCACATTGCGGTCCTTGGATACTGTTCCCGGACCACATCTGGCTGAGGGTCGTATACATTATATTAATATAATAAAAGATTATTTTACATAAAATTTTTTTTATGAAAAAGAAATTTATCAATAATTAAAAAAGAAAATTTATTTTTTCATATTTAATTAAATTGATAAATAAAATTTTTATAAAAGAAATGTAAAATTATTTATATATGAATGTTTTACGCCAAATATAAGAAAAAAATAAATATAAAATGTTTTTAATAGCATTTAAAATTTATATATTTTTTATTATTTGTCGACATTTTTAAATTAATATATCAATATTATTTTTTATCATTTATATATAATATTATAAAACTTTATGTTAATAATAATATTAATAATAAATGATATTAATAATATATTTTTAAAATATTAAATAAAGAAGAATAAACAAAAATATTATATATTAATATTTTGTTATGGAATATTTTATTTGTAATAAAATTTTCAATATACTCGAAAAAAATTAATATATATAATTATTTATTTTTTATTTTCTTCTCTTTAGATAAATATAAAAATAATATTATATAATAATATTAAAAAAATTTGAGTATGAATAATTAAGAAAATTGTTTACTTATAAAATATAACAAAAACATAATATATAAAAAAAATTTTTGTTTTAATACTTCTAAAAACTTTTACGACCTCAGAGTAGGTGAGATTACCCGCTGAATTTAAGCATATTATTAAGCGGAGGAAAAGAAACTAACTAGGATTCCCTTAGTAGCGGCGAGCGAACAGGGATAAGCCCAGCACTGAACCCCGTGGCTGATAAACAGACACTTGGGGAATGTAGTGTTTAGGAAGATTCAATATAAACCTATTGTTATATAATACATCCAAGTCCATCTTGAATGGGGCCATATACCCATAGAGGGTGCCAGGCCCGTAGTGATTATTATTGATGATAGGTGAATCTTTCCTTAGAGTCGGGTTGCTTGAGAGTGCAGCTCTAAGTGGGTGGTAAACTCCATCTAAGGCTAAATATTACCACGAGACCGATAGCGAACAAGTACCGTGAGGGAAAGTTGAAAAGAACTTTGAAGAGAGAGTTAAAGAGTACGTAAAACCGTTCAGGGGTAAACCTGAGAAACCCGAAAGGTCGAAAGATGAGATTCATTTACTTTTTATCGTTAATCAACCAATTTGTACTAGCATGTGACAAAAATTTTTATTAGGAATTTATTTTTAGTAAAAATATATGCACTGCTGTATATTGTTAATTGTATGATAACGAGGTATGCACTTCTCATCTTGTAGGACGTTGCGACCCATTAAATATTAATCTATAGGCATTGGTGCGTTGATTAATGTACAATATTATTTTTTGATAATATTTTGTGTATGTTAAACGCCTATGTTTCTTGATTAATTGTTTGATGGTATTAATTATAAATTGATATTGAGTCGCGTTATTAACGCGTTCAGATCCACCACGAGTATAAATAGGTTTTTTTATTAAAACATATTATATATACGGATTTTATGCCGTTATATGATACTATTTAACTGTCAGTAGGTGTATGATAATGAACTGGCTCATTTTTTTTTATTAAAAATTTATCTGTCAGCGACGATATAGCTTTGGGTACTTTCAGGACCCGTCTTGAAACACGGACCAAGGAGTCTAGCATGTACGCAAGTCATTGGGAATAAAATATTTTTTCATCGAAATATTTATAAATTTTATGAAACCCAAAGGCACAATGAAAGTAAATATTATTTATATTTTTTTATAAATGATAAAAGGAGGATATATTTATATTATGTATTAAATATCGCACTCCTAGGGCGTCTTATATTATTATAATTTAGTTTTCGGATTATATTATAATAGAGGCGCACCTAGAGCGTACACGCTGGGACCCGAAAGATGGTGAACTATGCCTGGTCAGGATGAAGTCA
>NW_025408063.1:0-29475 GCF_905475395.1 Chrysoperla carnea
ATAATTTACTCTTATCAAATATTAATTTGTGGCCTGTATTAAGGCCTATGTTATTTTCATTTTTTAGCAAAAATAATGAAATATTTCAATATATTATTAAAGTAACAGATCATTTCTTTTTTGGTGCTGCTTTTTTAATTTTTGTAGGAGATGATTTGGCAACAGAAGCTTTCTTAGCTTTTGGTGCTTTCGGTTTACGAGCAGGGCTACTTTTGGCAGCGGATTTTGTACTTTTTGCTGGTTTTGCTTTAACTGGTGCTTTTTTTGATGCCGCTGATGATTTTGCAGTAACTTTTTTAGCAGCAGTTGATGATGATGGAGTCGCTTTTTTTGCTTTAGGCTTTTTGGCTGCCAATGATGTAGTTGTGGCTTTCTTTTCTTTTGGTGCCCGTTTACTTTTAGCACTCTTTGCTGAACCTTTTGCTCCACTTTCTTTTTTGGATACTTTTGATTTAGCTGAAGAATTAGATGAAGCGGAAGCAGCCAATTTGAATGAACCAGATGCACCTTTACCTTTAGTTTGTACCAAGGCTCCCTCAGTTACAGCAGCTTTTAAATATTTTTTAATAAATGGTGAAATTTTATCAGAATCCACTTTATAATTTGCAGCTAAATATTTTTTAATTGCTTGTAATGATGAACCACCACGTTCTTTTAAATTTTTAATTGCGTTAACAACCATTTCTGATGTACGTGGATGTGTTGGTTTTGAATGTTGTTTTGTACGTTTAGCACCAGAAGCTGTTGCTTTTTTTGTTGGTGTTGTAGAAGCAGCAGTAACCGCAGTTGCTGCAACAGCTGTAGAATTTTCTTCGGCCATATTTTTTTACTTTATAAAAATAATGTATTTATTATAAATATTTAAATGATAAAATATAATAATTCTATCAAATAAAAAATAAAGGTTTTCAATTATATCATTATTCACAATAATATAAGTCCCTATGTAAGTCAAAGTACCATGTAGAAAACACATAAAAATTAAATAGTATTTCTAATTTACTGTCGTAGTAAACATGATTTATTTTTTCAATTTCTATAATATATAAAATAATAAATTATAAATTTAATAATAATATTTATTTTATAAATTAAAATATATTTAATTTTTTTATTAACAATTATTAATAAACATAGTTTAATATTAATTATTTCAATCATACAAAACAATAATATTTTTAAGGTAAACTTAAAAAGTATATATTTTTATTTTTTATTTAATATCGATTTATTATAAATTATTAGTATATAAATAATTAAAAAATTTAATATATAAATATATATATTATAGTATAAGATTTCATTTTTAGAAAAACTTTTTTTGTCAATAATGAAAACGTATTATTATGAAATGTGTTAATCGAACATTGACAAAATATATTTCATTAGAAAATACTTTTATTTATGCATTAATATCAATAATTAACTATTAAATTAATTTTTTCATAATTATATAAAGAAATTTTATACTGATATAAGTATTTATATATTATAATATTTATTTTAAATATAAAAAAATTTATGACAAAATATATTATTAGAGTATTTGTTGAGATTAATATAAGATTATTTTAAATAAGAATTAATTTATATAATTATTAAAATATTATTAATTTTATGTTATGTAATTTTAATAAAAATAAATAATAATAATAATAAATATACAAATTTTTTTAACAATTTAAATTTTATATGATCTAAATAATTTTGTTAAGTACGATATGAGAAATCATTGTAAGCTTCGTTAAGAAACTTTGTAATATAAAATAATAATAATAATATTAAATATATAAATAAATAAAATAAATTTGATATATATTTTTAGTTCATTCTGTGTATAAATCAAAGGATACCGAATAATTGGTAACGGATGCGATATATTATAGTATCGAGTATTAAAACATAATATATAAATTTATCTTGTTATTCAAATTTTTTGTTACTTAACTTATGTATTTAGAAAATTTATAATATTATTTATATAATTGACATAAAATCTTATAAATTGAAATTTTATTAATATGTATCAAAAGAAGAGAGTAACGTATTGATATAATATCAAAGGATACTGATTATTTAAATAACGAATACGTCATATATTGTTTGTGTAACGAAGTTCACTTGGCCATCTAGTTTAAAATAACATTTTCAATAGAAAGTTTATATGCTTTGTTTTTTTTTTTTCTTTAATTATTAAAAAAATAAATTGAAATTTAATTCAATCAAATTTTATAATAATTTTAAAAAAATTTTTCCTTTTAAAAAATATTTTGTGATGTTGTGATAATATGTATTAATACAAGTGCATCCTGATACTTTTATCTCTAGTAAAGGTATGAGTATCATGAACAGTTTTGTTATCTAATGATATTATTTTGATAATATTTTGTGTATATTCTTATAATATTTTGTCTAAATATCATCATAATACAATATTATTTTGATAATATTTTATGAATATTCTTATAATATGTTACCTAAATGTCATCATAATATGATGAATTATTTCCATAATAACATATAAAAAAAGAAAAAAAAAAAAAGAATCATTAATTTATAATTATTTAAATTGATTCTTTAAAAAAATATTATAATATATTATTTATAAAAATAATTTTTACTCTTATTTTAAATAAATTTGTGGCCTTTTATTAAAAGGCCTATGATCGATGTATTATTATTATAAAAATTAATGCAATGTTTTTAATTTATGCTTTCTTTTCAGTTTTCTTTGGTAATAACACTGCTTGAATGTTTGGTAATACACCACCTTGAGCAATTGTTACACCAGATAATAATTTATTTAATTCTTCATCATTACGAATTGCCAATTGTAAATGACGTGGAATGATACGTGTTTTTTTGTTATCACGGGCAGCATTACCAGCTAACTCGAGAACTTCTGCAGCCAAATATTCCATAACAGCAGCCAAATATACTGGGGCACCAGCACCTACTCGTTCAGCATAATTTCCTTTTCGTAATAATCTGTGAATTCTTCCAACAGGAAATTGTAATCCTGCTCGGCTTGATCTTGACTTTGCCTTTCCCTTTACTTTACCACCTTTACCCCGTCCAGACATAGCGAATAAATTTATTTAATTAATATTTTTTTTTGTAAATATAATCACACAGATGTGTACGTTACGGGGATTGTAACATAAATGTTTAAAATGTTATTTGGGTATTTTAATTTATAATATTTATAAAATATAAAACTTTAAAAATAAACCAATCACCTTATAGTATTATTTTTAGCCAATCAGAGAGTAGTATTCATTTTTATTGTTATATCCATCTTCGCGTATATAATACGCTAGTTGTATACACGACACGCTCATACATATACTGACTGGTGTTCTGTAACTATCTGTGTATATTAATTGTTTGTAACAATGCCACCAAAAACAAGTGGAAAAGCAGCAAAAAAAGCTGGCAAAGCTCAAAAAAATATATCAAAGAGTGATAAGAAAAAGAAGAGGAAGCGCAAGGAATCATATGCAATTTACATTTACAAAGTATTAAAACAAGTGCATCCTGATACTGGTATCTCTAGTAAAGCTATGAGTATCATGAACAGTTTTGTTAATGATATTTTTGAACGTATTGCTGCTGAAGCATCACGTTTAGCACATTATAATAAACGTTCAACAATCACAAGTCGGGAAATTCAAACCGCAGTTCGATTATTATTACCTGGTGAATTGGCAAAGCACGCTGTTAGTGAAGGTACTAAAGCTGTTACAAAATATACAAGTTCAAAATAAATAAATCGAAAATATTATTTAATTGATAACATAAAAATACATCAACATATAAAAACGGCTCTCTTTTTAAGAGAGCCATCAAATTTTTTAAATAAGAGTAAATTATTTTTATATATACAAAAAAATAAAATAAACAATTATTAATATCATATTTAATATAAAATTTTATATATTAATAGCTTGAATATATCTATTATTAGTATATCAATATTATTAATTTTAAATATAATAAAGGATATCGCGGAATATATATCGTAAATCAGTGTAATGCAAATGCATTACATTACCTTTATTATTTTCATTTTACATTTACTACTTGTTTATGTACGCTTATAATTATTAGAAAAATATTTTTAATAATTTTAAAAAATAAATGAAATAATAAAAATTTAATAATAAATTATTTATTGAAAGTATAAAAAATGGTATAGCAAAATCTTTATTTTCTTTGATTAAGGCGAAATGTTTTATTAGTTATAAATTCGATAATCTCCTATCGATACTTGTTACTCTTAACTTGTATATATAAAAAATATAATAGTATATTAATTTATAATAAAATTTTTTCAAAAATTCAATAAGTTATTGTAAAATAAAATAGATAATATACAAATTATAATTTATTATTGCAGATATATTACAATAAAAAAAAAAAAAATAAATAAAAATATTTGGTAATGTATGTTATAAACAAAATAATTTGTTGTAAACAAATTATATAATATGTTATATTTATTAACAAATTTATTTACTCTTATATAAATAAAATTAGTGGCTTCCCAAAAAGGAAAGCCTGTTTAAATTTATCGGATGTATTAAATATTCTTTAATAAATTTACTAAATATTTTAAGTAAATTATTATATTTTCTTAACCTCCAAAACCATACAAAGTACGACCTTGTCGTTTTAATGCATATACAACATCCATAGCTGTAACTGTTTTACGTTTTGCGTGTTCAGTATATGTAACAGCATCCCGAATAACATTTTCAAGGAATACTTTAAGTACACCACGTGTTTCTTCATAAATTAAACCAGAGATACGTTTTACTCCACCTCGTCGTGCTAAACGACGAATTGCAGGTTTTGTAATACCTTGGATATTATCACGCAAAACTTTTCTATGACGTTTTGCACCCCCTTTTCCAAGACCCTTTCCACCTTTTCCTCTGCCAGTCATTTTAATAAAAAATTATTTACAATATTTTAACGAACGGATAACACGTGTGTTAACCTCACAAGTATTGTAATGTATGTGAGCGCCGGTACAATTGTGCCTTTTTATATAAAGCATTAAAGATTTTTTAAGCCACGCCTATACAATTTGATTAGTCCATACTCTGATAGCTATCCAATAGGATATGACAACAAAAATTTTGAAATTTCATATAAATATAAATACAACACATTTATTTCGCATTTAAACATTTGACTTTGTAGTATCAAATTGTCGAATATAATTTTTAAAATTGTGTGTTTTTTTGTAAAAACATTATTATTTGAAAATGGCTAGAACCAAGCAAACTGCACGTAAATCAACTGGTGGTAAAGCACCAAGAAAACAATTAGCAACGAAAGCTGCACGTAAAAGTGCACCAGCAACTGGTGGAGTAAAAAAACCACACAGATATCGTCCTGGTACAGTAGCTTTACGAGAAATTCGTCGTTATCAAAAAAGTACTGAATTGTTAATTCGTAAATTACCATTCCAACGTTTAGTACGTGAAATTGCACAAGATTTTAAAACCGATTTACGTTTCCAAAGTTCAGCTGTTATGGCATTACAAGAAGCTAGTGAAGCCTATTTAGTAGGTTTATTTGAAGATACCAATTTATGCGCAATTCATGCAAAGCGTGTTACAATTATGCCTAAGGATATACAATTGGCAAGACGTATTCGTGGAGAACGTGCATAAGCGTTTTAAATGACAATTTAAAAAAAAAAAAAACAAATAAGAAATATTTTCGGTCCTATATATAGGACCAACATATATTATTAAATAAGAGTATATTATTTTTATTAAAAAATATATATTATATATATATATATATAAATTATTGAAATAAAATTAAACATTATTAAAATTTTGTTATAATTATAAGCGATTGCTATTTCTAAAAATAAATAAATTTCATAAAATTTATATTATTTTATATTCATTTGAAATATTAAAAAAACTTCTCGCTTTAAAGTAACCATGATATGAGTTATAAATGCAATAAAATTTTATACAAAAAATAATATTTATTTGTTGACGAATAATATAAAAGGTTTACATTTCTAAATAACATATATTTATATATGGTGTGTAAAAAAAAAGAAAAGAAGAAAAATAATTTATATTTTTAATATAAAAAGGCAACCGCACACAGTGTTCCCAAGCGGTCACCCATCCAAGTACTGACTGTGCCCAATGTTGCTTAACTTCGGTGATCGGACGAGAACCGGTGTTTTCAACGTGGTATGGCTGTTGCCAGTAATAAATGAAAATTTTTACAAATATATATTTTTCATAAATATCATTAATATTAAAGTATATTATTAAAATTTTCAATGAAGTAATCAATTTAAATATATACTTATTTATTATACCATATATTTTAAATAAAAATGCAACCGCACACAGTATTCTCAAGTGGCCACCCATCCGTGGTACTGACTGTGGCAAATGTTTCTTAACTATTATTTTATAAAATATTTATACAAAAAATAATTTACTCTTATCAAATATTAATTTGTGGCCTGTATTAAGGCCTATGTTATTTTCATTTTTTAGCAAAAATAATGAAATATTTCAATATATTATTAAAGTAACAGATCATTTCTTTTTTGGTGCTGCTTTTTTAATTTTTGTAGGAGATGATTTGGCAACAGAAGCTTTCTTAGCTTTTGGTGCTTTCGGTTTACGAGCAGGGCTACTTTTGGCAGCGGATTTTGTACTTTTTGCTGGTTTTGCTTTAACTGGTGCTTTTTTTGATGCCGCTGATGATTTTGCAGTAACTTTTTTAGCAGCAGTTGATGATGATGGAGTCGCTTTTTTTGCTTTAGGCTTTTTGGCTGCCAATGATGTAGTTGTGGCTTTCTTTTCTTTTGGTGCCCGTTTACTTTTAGCACTCTTTGCTGAACCTTTTGCTCCACTTTCTTTTTTGGATACTTTTGATTTAGCTGAAGAATTAGATGAAGCGGAAGCAGCCAATTTGAATGAACCAGATGCACCTTTACCTTTAGTTTGTACCAAGGCTCCCTCAGTTACAGCAGCTTTTAAATATTTTTTAATAAATGGTGAAATTTTATCAGAATCCACTTTATAATTTGCAGCTAAATATTTTTTAATTGCTTGTAATGATGAACCACCACGTTCTTTTAAATTTTTAATTGCGTTAACAACCATTTCTGATGTACGTGGATGTGTTGGTTTTGAATGTTGTTTTGTACGTTTAGCACCAGAAGCTGTTGCTTTTTTTGTTGGTGTTGTAGAAGCAGCAGTAACCGCAGTTGCTGCAACAGCTGTAGAATTTTCTTCGGCCATATTTTTTTACTTTATAAAAATAATGTATTTATTATAAATATTTAAATGATAAAATATAATAATTCTATCAAATAAAAAATAAAGGTTTTCAATTATATCATTATTCACAATAATATAAGTCCCTATGTAAGTCAAAGTACCATGTAGAAAACACATAAAAATTAAATAGTATTTCTAATTTACTGTCGTAGTAAACATGATTTATTTTTTCAATTTCTATAATATATAAAATAATAAATTATAAATTTAATAATAATATTTATTTTATAAATTAAAATATATTTAATTTTTTTATTAACAATTATTAATAAACATAGTTTAATATTAATTATTTCAATCATACAAAACAATAATATTTTTAAGGTAAACTTAAAAAGTATATATTTTTATTTTTTATTTAATATCGATTTATTATAAATTATTAGTATATAAATAATTAAAAAATTTAATATATAAATATATATATTATAGTATAAGATTTCATTTTTAGAAAAACTTTTTTTGTCAATAATGAAAACGTATTATTATGAAATGTGTTAATCGAACATTGACAAAATATATTTCATTAGAAAATACTTTTATTTATGCATTAATATCAATAATTAACTATTAAATTAATTTTTTCATAATTATATAAAGAAATTTTATACTGATATAAGTATTTATATATTATAATATTTATTTTAAATATAAAAAAATTTATGACAAAATATATTATTAGAGTATTTGTTGAGATTAATATAAGATTATTTTAAATAAGAATTAATTTATATAATTATTAAAATATTATTAATTTTATGTTATGTAATTTTAATAAAAATAAATAATAATAATAATAAATATACAAATTTTTTAACAATTTAAATTTTATATGATCTAAATAATTTTGTTAAGTACGATATGAGAAATCATTGTAAGCTTCGTTAAGAAACTTTGTAATATAAAATAATAATAATAATATTAAATATATAAATAAATAAAATAAATTTGATATATATTTTTAGTTCATT
The DNA here is from genome assembly GCF_905475395.1 of Chrysoperla carnea. Taxonomy (NCBI): domain Eukaryota; kingdom Metazoa; phylum Arthropoda; class Insecta; order Neuroptera; family Chrysopidae; genus Chrysoperla; species Chrysoperla carnea. The sequence goes on from NW_025408063.1 coordinate 8,309, forward strand.
CTGTGTATAAATCAAAGGATACCGAATAATTGGTAACGGATGCGATATATTATAGTATCGAGTATTAAAACATAATATATAAATTTATCTTGTTATTCAAATTTTTTGTTACTTAACTTATGTATTTAGAAAATTTATAATATTATTTATATAATTGACATAAAATCTTATAAATTGAAATTTTATTAATATGTATCAAAAGAAGAGAGTAACGTATTGATATAATATCAAAGGATACTGATTATTTAAATAACGAATACGTCATATATTGTTTGTGTAACGAAGTTCACTTGGCCATCTAGTTTAAAATAACATTTTCAATAGAAAGTTTATATGCTTTGTTTTTTTTTTTTCTTTAATTATTAAAAAAATAAATTGAAATTTAATTCAATCAAATTTTATAATAATTTTAAAAAAATTTTTCCTTTTAAAAAATATTTTGTGATGTTGTGATAATATGTATTAATACAAGTGCATCCTGATACTTTTATCTCTAGTAAAGGTATGAGTATCATGAACAGTTTTGTTATCTAATGATATTATTTTGATAATATTTTGTGTATATTCTTATAATATTTTGTCTAAATATCATCATAATACAATATTATTTTGATAATATTTTATGAATATTCTTATAATATGTTACCTAAATGTCATCATAATATGATGAATTATTTCCATAATAACATATAAAAAAAGAAAAAAAAAAAAAGAATCATTAATTTATAATTATTTAAATTGATTCTTTAAAAAAATATTATAATATATTATTTATAAAAATAATTTTTACTCTTATTTTAAATAAATTTGTGGCCTTTTATTAAAAGGCCTATGATCGATGTATTATTATTATAAAAATTAATGCAATGTTTTTAATTTATGCTTTCTTTTCAGTTTTCTTTGGTAATAACACTGCTTGAATGTTTGGTAATACACCACCTTGAGCAATTGTTACACCAGATAATAATTTATTTAATTCTTCATCATTACGAATTGCCAATTGTAAATGACGTGGAATGATACGTGTTTTTTTGTTATCACGGGCAGCATTACCAGCTAACTCGAGAACTTCTGCAGCCAAATATTCCATAACAGCAGCCAAATATACTGGGGCACCAGCACCTACTCGTTCAGCATAATTTCCTTTTCGTAATAATCTGTGAATTCTTCCAACAGGAAATTGTAATCCTGCTCGGCTTGATCTTGACTTTGCCTTTCCCTTTACTTTACCACCTTTACCTCGTCCAGACATAGCGAATAAATTTATTTAATTAATATTTTTTTTTGTAAATATAATCACACAGATGTGTACGTTACGGGGATTGTAACATAAATGTTTAAAATGTTATTTGGGTATTTTAATTTATAATATTTATAAAATATAAAACTTTAAAAATAAACCAATCACCTTATAGTATTATTTTTAGCCAATCAGAGAGTAGTATTCATTTTTATTGTTATATCCATCTTCGCGTATATAATACGCTAGTTGTATACACGACACGCTCATACATATACTGACTGGTGTTCTGTAACTATCTGTGTATATTAATTGTTTGTAACAATGCCACCAAAAACAAGTGGAAAAGCAGCAAAAAAAGCTGGCAAAGCTCAAAAAAATATATCAAAGAGTGATAAGAAAAAGAAGAGGAAGCGCAAGGAATCATATGCAATTTACATTTACAAAGTATTAAAACAAGTGCATCCTGATACTGGTATCTCTAGTAAAGCTATGAGTATCATGAACAGTTTTGTTAATGATATTTTTGAACGTATTGCTGCTGAAGCATCACGTTTAGCACATTATAATAAACGTTCAACAATCACAAGTCGGGAAATTCAAACCGCAGTTCGATTATTATTACCTGGTGAATTGGCAAAGCACGCTGTTAGTGAAGGTACTAAAGCTGTTACAAAATATACAAGTTCAAAATAAATAAATCGAAAATATTATTTAATTGATAACATAAAAATACATCAACATATAAAAAACGGCTCTCTTTTTAAGAGAGCCATCAAATTTTTTAAATAAGAGTAAATTATTTTTATATATACAAAAAAATAAAATAAACAATTATTAATATCATATTTAATATAAAATTTTATATATTAATAGCTTGAATATATCTATTATTAGTATATCAATATTATTAATTTTAAATATAATAAAGGATATCGCGGAATATATATCGTAAATCAGTGTAATGCAAATGCATTACATTACCTTTATTATTTTCATTTTACATTTACTACTTGTTTATGTACGCTTATAATTATTAGAAAAATATTTTTAATAATTTTAAAAAATAAATGAAATAATAAAAATTTAATAATAAATTATTTATTGAAAGTATAAAAAATGGTATAGCAAAATCTTTATTTTCTTTGATTAAGGCGAAATGTTTTATTAGTTATAAATTCGATAATCTCCTATCGATACTTGTTACTCTTAACTTGTATATATAAAAAATATAATAGTATATTAATTTATAATAAAATTTTTTCAAAAATTCAATAAGTTATTGTAAAATAAAATAGATAATATACAAATTATAATTTATTATTGCAGATATATTACAATAAAAAAAAAAAAAATAAATAAAAATATTTGGTAATGTATGTTATAAACAAAATAATTTGTTGTAAACAAATTATATAATATGTTATATTTATTAACAAATTTATTTACTCTTATATAAATAAAATTAGTGGCTTCCCAAAAAGGAAAGCCTGTTTAAATTTATCGGATGTATTAAATATTCTTTAATAAATTTACTAAATATTTTAAGTAATATTATTATATTTTCTTAACCTCCAAAACCATACAAAGTACGACCTTGTCGTTTTAATGCATATACAACATCCATAGCTGTAACTGTTTTACGTTTTGCGTGTTCAGTATATGTAACAGCATCCCGAATAACATTTTCAAGGAATACTTTAAGTACACCACGTGTTTCTTCATAAATTAAACCAGAGATACGTTTTACTCCACCTCGTCGTGCTAAACGACGAATTGCAGGTTTTGTAATACCTTGGATATTATCACGCAAAACTTTTCTATGACGTTTTGCACCCCCTTTTCCAAGACCCTTTCCACCTTTTCCTCTGCCAGTCATTTTAATAAAAAATTATTTACAATATTTTAACGAACGGATAACACGTGTGTTAACCTCACAAGTATTGTAATGTATGTGAGCGCCGGTACAATTGTGCCTTTTTATATAAAGCATTAAAGATTTTTTAAGCCACGCCTATACAATTTGATTAGTCCATACTCTGATAGCTATCCAATAGGATATGACAACAAAAATTTTGAAATTTCATATAAATATAAATACAACACATTTATTTCGCATTTAAACATTTGACTTTGTAGTATCAAATTGTCGAATATAATTTTTAAAATTGTGTGTTTTTTTGTAAAAACATTATTATTTGAAAATGGCTAGAACCAAGCAAACTGCACGTAAATCAACTGGTGGTAAAGCACCAAGAAAACAATTAGCAACGAAAGCTGCACGTAAAAGTGCACCAGCAACTGGTGGAGTAAAAAAACCACACAGATATCGTCCTGGTACAGTAGCTTTACGAGAAATTCGTCGTTATCAAAAAAGTACTGAATTGTTAATTCGTAAATTACCATTCCAACGTTTAGTACGTGAAATTGCACAAGATTTTAAAACCGATTTACGTTTCCAAAGTTCAGCTGTTATGGCATTACAAGAAGCTAGTGAAGCCTATTTAGTAGGTTTATTTGAAGATACCAATTTATGCGCAATTCATGCAAAGCGTGTTACAATTATGCCTAAGGATATACAATTGGCAAGACGTATTCGTGGAGAACGTGCATAAGCGTTTTAAATGACAATTTAAAAAAAAAAAAAACAAATAAGAAATATATGTTGGTCCTATATATAGGACCAACATATATTATTAAATAAGAGTATATTATTTTTATTAAAAAATATATATATATATATATATATATAAATTATTGAAATAAAATTAAACATTATTAAAATTTTGTTATAATTATAAGCGATTGCTATTTCTAAAAATAAATAAATTTCATAAAATTTATATTATTTTATATTCATTTGAAATATTAAAAAAACTTCTCGCTTTAAAGTAACCATGATATGAGTTATAAATGCAATAAAATTTTATACAAAAAATAATATTTATTTGTTGACGAATAATATAAAAGGTTTACATTTCTAAATAACATATATTTATATATGGTGTGTAAAAAAAAAGAAAAGAAGAAAAATAATTTATATTTTTAATATAAAAAGGCAACCGCACACAGTGTTCCCAAGCGGTCACCCATCCAAGTACTGACTGTGCCCAATGTTGCTTAACTTCGGTGATCGGACGAGAACCGGTGTTTTCAACGTGGTATGGCTGTTGCCAGTAATAAATGAAAATTTTTACAAATATATATTTTTCATAAATATCATTAATATTAAAGTATATTATTAAAATTTTCAATGAAGTAATCAATTTAAATATATACTTATTTATTATACCATATATTTTAAATAAAAATGCAACCGCACACAGTATTCTCAAGTGGCCACCCATCCGTGGTACTGACTGTGGCAAATGTTTCTTAACTATTATTTTATAAAATATTTATACAAAAAATAATTTACTCTTATCAAATATTAATTTGTGGCCTGTATTAAGGCCTATGTTATTTTCATTTTTTAGCAAAAATAATGAAATATTTCAATATATTATTAAAGTAACAGATCATTTCTTTTTTGGTGCTGCTTTTTTAATTTTTGTAGGAGATGATTTGGCAACAGAAGCTTTCTTAGCTTTTGGTGCTTTCGGTTTACGAGCAGGGCTACTTTTGGCAGCGGATTTTGTACTTTTTGCTGGTTTTGCTTTAACTGGTGCTTTTTTTGATGCCGCTGATGATTTTGCAGTAACTTTTTTAGCAGCAGTTGATGATGATGGAGTCGCTTTTTTTGCTTTAGGCTTTTTGGCTGCCAATGATGTAGTTGTGGCTTTCTTTTCTTTTGGTGCCCGTTTACTTTTAGCACTCTTTGCTGAACCTTTTGCTCCACTTTCTTTTTTGGATACTTTTGATTTAGCTGAAGAATTAGATGAAGCGGAAGCAGCCAATTTGAATGAACCAGATGCACCTTTACCTTTAGTTTGTACCAAGGCTCCCTCAGTTACAGCAGCTTTTAAATATTTTTTAATAAATGGTGAAATTTTATCAGAATCCACTTTATAATTTGCAGCTAAATATTTTTTAATTGCTTGTAATGATGAACCACCACGTTCTTTTAAATTTTTAATTGCGTTAACAACCATTTCTGATGTACGTGGATGTGTTGGTTTTGAATGTTGTTTTGTACGTTTAGCACCAGAAGCTGTTGCTTTTTTTGTTGGTGTTGTAGAAGCAGCAGTAACCGCAGTTGCTGCAACAGCTGTAGAATTTTCTTCGGCCATATTTTTTTACTTTATAAAAATAATGTATTTATTATAAATATTTAAATGATAAAATATAATAATTCTATCAAATAAAAAATAAAGGTTTTCAATTATATCATTATTCACAATAATATAAGTCCCTATGTAAGTCAAAGTACCATGTAGAAAACACATAAAAATTAAATAGTATTTCTAATTTACTGTCGTAGTAAACATGATTTATTTTTTCAATTTCTATAATATATAAAATAATAAATTATAAATTTAATAATAATATTTATTTTATAAATTAAAATATATTTAATTTTTTTATTAACAATTATTAATAAACATAGTTTAATATTAATTATTTCAATCATACAAAACAATAATATTTTTAAGGTAAACTTAAAAAGTATATATTTTTATTTTTTATTTAATATCGATTTATTATAAATTATTAGTATATAAATAATTAAAAAATTTAATATATAAATATATATATTATAGTATAAGATTTCATTTTTAGAAAAACTTTTTTTGTCAATAATGAAAACGTATTATTATGAAATGTGTTAATCGAACATTGACAAAATATATTTCATTAGAAAATACTTTTATTTATGCATTAATATCAATAATTAACTATTAAATTAATTTTTTCATAATTATATAAAGAAATTTTATACTGATATAAGTATTTATATATTATAATATTTATTTTAAATATAAAAAAATTTATGACAAAATATATTATTAGAGTATTTGTTGAGATTAATATAAGATTATTTTAAATAAGAATTAATTTATATAATTATTAAAATATTATTAATTTTATGTTATGTAATTTTAATAAAAATAAATAATAATAATAATAAATATACAAATTTTTTAACAATTTAAATTTTATATGATCTAAATAATTTTGTTAAGTACGATATGAGAAATCATTGTAAGCTTCGTTAAGAAACTTTGTAATATAAAATAATAATAATAATATTAAATATATAAATAAATAAAATAAATTTGATATATATTTTTAGTTCATTCTGTGTATAAATCAAAGGATACCGAATAATTGGTAACGGATGCGATATATTATAGTATCGAGTATTAAAACATAATATATAAATTTATCTTGTTATTCAAATTTTTTGTTACTTAACTTATGTATTTAGAAAATTTATAATATTATTTATATAATTGACATAAAATCTTATAAATTGAAATTTTATTAATATGTATCAAAAGAAGAGAGTAACGTATTGATATAATATCAAAGGATACTGATTATTTAAATAACGAATACGTCATATATTGTTTGTGTAACGAAGTTCACTTGGCCATCTAGTTTAAAATAACATTTTCAATAGAAAGTTTATATGCTTTGTTTTTTTTTTTTCTTTAATTATTAAAAAAATAAATTGAAATTTAATTCAATCAAATTTTATAATAATTTTAAAAAAATTTTTCCTTTTAAAAAATATTTTGTGATGTTGTGATAATATGTATTAATACAAGTGCATCCTGATACTTTTATCTCTAGTAAAGGTATGAGTATCATGAACAGTTTTGTTATCTAATGATATTATTTTGATAATATTTTGTGTATATTCTTATAATATTTTGTCTAAATATCATCATAATACAATATTATTTTGATAATATTTTATGAATATTCTTATAATATGTTACCTAAATGTCATCATAATATGATGAATTATTTCCATAATAACATATAAAAAAAGAAAAAAAAAAAAAGAATCATTAATTTATAATTATTTAAATTGATTCTTTAAAAAAATATTATAATATATTATTTATAAAAATAATTTTTACTCTTATTTTAAATAAATTTGTGGCCTTTTATTAAAAGGCCTATGATCGATGTATTATTATTATAAAAATTAATGCAATGTTTTTAATTTATGCTTTCTTTTCAGTTTTCTTTGGTAATAACACTGCTTGAATGTTTGGTAATACACCACCTTGAGCAATTGTTACACCAGATAATAATTTATTTAATTCTTCATCATTACGAATTGCCAATTGTAAATGACGTGGAATGATACGTGTTTTTTTGTTATCACGGGCAGCATTACCAGCTAACTCGAGAACTTCTGCAGCCAAATATTCCATAACAGCAGCCAAATATACTGGGGCACCAGCACCTACTCGTTCAGCATAATTTCCTTTTCGTAATAATCTGTGAATTCTTCCAACAGGAAATTGTAATCCTGCTCGGCTTGATCTTGACTTTGCCTTTCCCTTTACTTTACCACCTTTACCTCGTCCAGACATAGCGAATAAATTTATTTAATTAATATTTTTTTTTGTAAATATAATCACACAGATGTGTACGTTACGGGGATTGTAACATAAATGTTTAAAATGTTATTTGGGTATTTTAATTTATAATATTTATAAAATATAAAACTTTAAAAATAAACCAATCACCTTATAGTATTATTTTTAGCCAATCAGAGAGTAGTATTCATTTTTATTGTTATATCCATCTTCGCGTATATAATACGCTAGTTGTATACACGACACGCTCATACATATACTGACTGGTGTTCTGTAACTATCTGTGTATATTAATTGTTTGTAACAATGCCACCAAAAACAAGTGGAAAAGCAGCAAAAAAAGCTGGCAAAGCTCAAAAAAATATATCAAAGAGTGATAAGAAAAAGAAGAGGAAGCGCAAGGAATCATATGCAATTTACATTTACAAAGTATTAAAACAAGTGCATCCTGATACTGGTATCTCTAGTAAAGCTATGAGTATCATGAACAGTTTTGTTAATGATATTTTTGAACGTATTGCTGCTGAAGCATCACGTTTAGCACATTATAATAAACGTTCAACAATCACAAGTCGGGAAATTCAAACCGCAGTTCGATTATTATTACCTGGTGAATTGGCAAAGCACGCTGTTAGTGAAGGTACTAAAGCTGTTACAAAATATACAAGTTCAAAATAAATAAATCGAAAATATTATTTAATTGATAACATAAAAATACATCAACATATAAAAACGGCTCTCTTTTTAAGAGAGCCATCAAATTTTTTAAATAAGAGTAAATTATTTTTATATATACAAAAAAATAAAATAAACAATTATTAATATCATATTTAATATAAAATTTTATATATTAATAGCTTGAATATATCTATTATTAGTATATCAATATTATTAATTTTAAATATAATAAAGGATATCGCGGAATATATATCGTAAATCAGTGTAATGCAAATGCATTACATTACCTTTATTATTTTCATTTTACATTTACTACTTGTTTATGTACGCTTATAATTATTAGAAAAATATTTTTAATAATTTTAAAAAATAAATGAAATAATAAAAATTTAATAATAAATTATTTATTGAAAGTATAAAAAATGGTATAGCAAAATCTTTATTTTCTTTGATTAAGGCGAAATGTTTTATTAGTTATAAATTCGATAATCTCCTATCGATACTTGTTACTCTTAACTTGTATATATAAAAAATATAATAGTATATTAATTTATAATAAAATTTTTTCAAAAATTCAATAAGTTATTGTAAAATAAAATAGATAATATACAAATTATAATTTATTATTGCAGATATATTACAATAAAAAAAAAAAAAATAAATAAAAATATTTGGTAATGTATGTTATAAACAAAATAATTTGTTGTAAACAAATTATATAATATGTTATATTTATTAACAAATTTATTTACTCTTATATAAATAAAATTAGTGGCTTCCCAAAAAGGAAAGCCTGTTTAAATTTATCGGATGTATTAAATATTCTTTAATAAATTTACTAAATATTTTAAGTAAATTATTATATTTTCTTAACCTCCAAAACCATACAAAGTACGACCTTGTCGTTTTAATGCATATACAACATCCATAGCTGTAACTGTTTTACGTTTTGCGTGTTCAGTATATGTAACAGCATCCCGAATAACATTTTCAAGGAATACTTTAAGTACACCACGTGTTTCTTCATAAATTAAACCAGAGATACGTTTTACTCCACCTCGTCGTGCTAAACGACGAATTGCAGGTTTTGTAATACCTTGGATATTATCACGCAAAACTTTTCTATGACGTTTTGCACCCCCTTTTCCAAGACCCTTTCCACCTTTTCCTCTGCCAGTCATTTTAATAAAAAATTATTTACAATATTTTAACGAACGGATAACACGTGTGTTAACCTCACAAGTATTGTAATGTATGTGAGCGCCGGTACAATTGTGCCTTTTTATATAAAGCATTAAAGATTTTTTAAGCCACGCCTATACAATTTGATTAGTCCATACTCTGATAGCTATCCAATAGGATATGACAACAAAAATTTTGAAATTTCATATAAATATAAATACAACACATTTATTTCGCATTTAAACATTTGACTTTGTAGTATCAAATTGTCGAATATAATTTTTAAAATTGTGTGTTTTTTTGTAAAAACATTATTATTTGAAAATGGCTAGAACCAAGCAAACTGCACGTAAATCAACTGGTGGTAAAGCACCAAGAAAACAATTAGCAACGAAAGCTGCACGTAAAAGTGCACCAGCAACTGGTGGAGTAAAAAAACCACACAGATATCGTCCTGGTACAGTAGCTTTACGAGAAATTCGTCGTTATCAAAAAAGTACTGAATTGTTAATTCGTAAATTACCATTCCAACGTTTAGTACGTGAAATTGCACAAGATTTTAAAACCGATTTACGTTTCCAAAGTTCAGCTGTTATGGCATTACAAGAAGCTAGTGAAGCCTATTTAGTAGGTTTATTTGAAGATACCAATTTATGCGCAATTCATGCAAAGCGTGTTACAATTATGCCTAAGGATATACAATTGGCAAGACGTATTCGTGGAGAACGTGCATAAGCGTTTTAAATGACAATTTAAAAAAAAAAAAAACAAATAAGAAATATTTTCGGTCCTATATATAGGACCAACATATATTATTAAATAAGAGTATATTATTTTTATTAAAAAATATATATATATATATATATATATATAAATTATTGAAATAAAATTAAACATTATTAAAATTTTGTTATAATTATAAGCGATTGCTATTTCTAAAAATAAATAAATTTCATAAAATTTATATTATTTTATATTCATTTGAAATATTAAAAAAACTTCTCGCTTTAAAGTAACCATGATATGAGTTATAAATGCAATAAAATTTTATACAAAAAATAATATTTATTTGTTGACGAATAATATAAAAGGTTTACATTTCTAAATAACATATATTTATATATGGTGTGTAAAAAAAAAGAAAAGAAGAAAAATAATTTATATTTTTAATATAAAAAGGCAACCGCACACAGTGTTCCCAAGCGGTCACCCATCCAAGTACTGACTGTGCCCAATGTTGCTTAACTTCGGTGATCGGACGAGAACCGGTGTTTTCAACGTGGTATGGCTGTTGCCAGTAATAAATGAAAATTTTTACAAATATATATTTTTCATAAATATCATTAATATTAAAGTATATTATTAAAATTTTCAATGAAGTAATCAATTTAAATATATACTTATTTATTATACCATATATTTTAAATAAAAATGCAACCGCACACAGTATTCTCAAGTGGCCACCCATCCGTGGTACTGACTGTGGCAAATGTTTCTTAACTATTATTTTATAAAATATTTATACAAAAAATAATTTACTCTTATCAAATATTAATTTGTGGCCTGTATTAAGGCCTATGTTATTTTCATTTTTTAGCAAAAATAATGAAATATTTCAATATATTATTAAAGTAACAGATCATTTCTTTTTTGGTGCTGCTTTTTTAATTTTTGTAGGAGATGATTTGGCAACAGAAGCTTTCTTAGCTTTTGGTGCTTTCGGTTTACGAGCAGGGCTACTTTTGGCAGCGGATTTTGTACTTTTTGCTGGTTTTGCTTTAACTGGTGCTTTTTTTGATGCCGCTGATGATTTTGCAGTAACTTTTTTAGCAGCAGTTGATGATGATGGAGTCGCTTTTTTTGCTTTAGGCTTTTTGGCTGCCAATGATGTAGTTGTGGCTTTCTTTTCTTTTGGTGCCCGTTTACTTTTAGCACTCTTTGCTGAACCTTTTGCTCCACTTTCTTTTTTGGATACTTTTGATTTAGCTGAAGAATTAGATGAAGCGGAAGCAGCCAATTTGAATGAACCAGATGCACCTTTACCTTTAGTTTGTACCAAGGCTCCCTCAGTTACAGCAGCTTTTAAATATTTTTTAATAAATGGTGAAATTTTATCAGAATCCACTTTATAATTTGCAGCTAAATATTTTTTAATTGCTTGTAATGATGAACCACCACGTTCTTTTAAATTTTTAATTGCGTTAACAACCATTTCTGATGTACGTGGATGTGTTGGTTTTGAATGTTGTTTTGTACGTTTAGCACCAGAAGCTGTTGCTTTTTTTGTTGGTGTTGTAGAAGCAGCAGTAACCGCAGTTGCTGCAACAGCTGTAGAATTTTCTTCGGCCATATTTTTTTACTTTATAAAAATAATGTATTTATTATAAATATTTAAATGATAAAATATAATAATTCTATCAAATAAAAAATAAAGGTTTTCAATTATATCATTATTCACAATAATATAAGTCCCTATGTAAGTCAAAGTACCATGTAGAAAACACATAAAAATTAAATAGTATTTCTAATTTACTGTCGTAGTAAACATGATTTATTTTTTCAATTTCTATAATATATAAAATAATAAATTATAAATTTAATAATAATATTTATTTTATAAATTAAAATATATTTAATTTTTTTATTAACAATTATTAATAAACATAGTTTAATATTAATTATTTCAATCATACAAAACAATAATATTTTTAAGGTAAACTTAAAAAGTATATATTTTTATTTTTTATTTAATATCGATTTATTATAAATTATTAGTATATAAATAATTAAAAAATTTAATATATAAATATATATATTATAGTATAAGATTTCATTTTTAGAAAAACTTTTTTTGTCAATAATGAAAACGTATTATTATGAAATGTGTTAATCGAACATTGACAAAATATATTTCATTAGAAAATACTTTTATTTATGCATTAATATCAATAATTAACTATTAAATTAATTTTTTCATAATTATATAAAGAAATTTTATACTGATATAAGTATTTATATATTATAATATTTATTTTAAATATAAAAAAATTTATGACAAAATATATTATTAGAGTATTTGTTGAGATTAATATAAGATTATTTTAAATAAGAATTAATTTATATAATTATTAAAATATTATTAATTTTATGTTATGTAATTTTAATAAAAATAAATAATAATAATAATAAATATACAAATTTTTTAACAATTTAAATTTTATATGATCTAAATAATTTTGTTAAGTACGATATGAGAAATCATTGTAAGCTTCGTTAAGAAACTTTGTAATATAAAATAATAATAATAATATTAAATATATAAATAAATAAAATAAATTTGATATATATTTTTAGTTCATTCTGTGTATAAATCAAAGGATACCGAATAATTGGTAACGGATGCGATATATTATAGTATCGAGTATTAAAACATAATATATAAATTTATCTTGTTATTCAAATTTTTTGTTACTTAACTTATGTATTTAGAAAATTTATAATATTATTTATATAATTGACATAAAATCTTATAAATTGAAATTTTATTAATATGTATCAAAAGAAGAGAGTAACGTATTGATATAATATCAAAGGATACTGATTATTTAAATAACGAATACGTCATATATTGTTTGTGTAACGAAGTTCACTTGGCCATCTAGTTTAAAATAACATTTTCAATAGAAAGTTTATATGCTTTGTTTTTTTTTTTTCTTTAATTATTAAAAAAATAAATTGAAATTTAATTCAATCAAATTTTATAATAATTTTAAAAAAATTTTTCCTTTTAAAAAATATTTTGTGATGTTGTGATAATATGTATTAATACAAGTGCATCCTGATACTTTTATCTCTAGTAAAGGTATGAGTATCATGAACAGTTTTGTTATCTAATGATATTATTTTGATAATATTTTGTGTATATTCTTATAATATTTTGTCTAAATATCATCATAATACAATATTATTTTGATAATATTTTATGAATATTCTTATAATATGTTACCTAAATGTCATCATAATATGATGAATTATTTCCATAATAACATATAAAAAAAGAAAAAAAAAAAAAGAATCATTAATTTATAATTATTTAAATTGATTCTTTAAAAAAATATTATAATATATTATTTATAAAAATAATTTTTACTCTTATTTTAAATAAATTTGTGGCCTTTTATTAAAAGGCCTATGATCGATGTATTATTATTATAAAAATTAATGCAATGTTTTTAATTTATGCTTTCTTTTCAGTTTTCTTTGGTAATAACACTGCTTGAATGTTTGGTAATACACCACCTTGAGCAATTGTTACACCAGATAATAATTTATTTAATTCTTCATCATTACGAATTGCCAATTGTAAATGACGTGGAATGATACGTGTTTTTTTGTTATCACGGGCAGCATTACCAGCTAACTCGAGAACTTCTGCAGCCAAATATTCCATAACAGCAGCCAAATATACTGGGGCACCAGCACCTACTCGTTCAGCATAATTTCCTTTTCGTAATAATCTGTGAATTCTTCCAACAGGAAATTGTAATCCTGCTCGGCTTGATCTTGACTTTGCCTTTCCCTTTACTTTACCACCTTTACCTCGTCCAGACATAGCGAATAAATTTATTTAATTAATATTTTTTTTTGTAAATATAATCACACAGATGTGTACGTTACGGGGATTGTAACATAAATGTTTAAAATGTTATTTGGGTATTTTAATTTATAATATTTATAAAATATAAAACTTTAAAAATAAACCAATCACCTTATAGTATTATTTTTAGCCAATCAGAGAGTAGTATTCATTTTTATTGTTATATCCATCTTCGCGTATATAATACGCTAGTTGTATACACGACACGCTCATACATATACTGACTGGTGTTCTGTAACTATCTGTGTATATTAATTGTTTGTAACAATGCCACCAAAAACAAGTGGAAAAGCAGCAAAAAAAGCTGGCAAAGCTCAAAAAAATATATCAAAGAGTGATAAGAAAAAGAAGAGGAAGCGCAAGGAATCATATGCAATTTACATTTACAAAGTATTAAAACAAGTGCATCCTGATACTGGTATCTCTAGTAAAGCTATGAGTATCATGAACAGTTTTGTTAATGATATTTTTGAACGTATTGCTGCTGAAGCATCACGTTTAGCACATTATAATAAACGTTCAACAATCACAAGTCGGGAAATTCAAACCGCAGTTCGATTATTATTACCTGGTGAATTGGCAAAGCACGCTGTTAGTGAAGGTACTAAAGCTGTTACAAAATATACAAGTTCAAAATAAATAAATCGAAAATATTATTTAATTGATAACATAAAAATACATCAACATATAAAAACGGCTCTCTTTTTAAGAGAGCCATCAAATTTTTTAAATAAGAGTAAATTATTTTTATATATACAAAAAAATAAAATAAACAATTATTAATATCATATTTAATATAAAATTTTATATATTAATAGCTTGAATATATCTATTATTAGTATATCAATATTATTAATTTTAAATATAATAAAGGATATCGCGGAATATATATCGTAAATCAGTGTAATGCAAATGCATTACATTACCTTTATTATTTTCATTTTACATTTACTACTTGTTTATGTACGCTTATAATTATTAGAAAAATATTTTTAATAATTTTAAAAAATAAATGAAATAATAAAAATTTAATAATAAATTATTTATTGAAAGTATAAAAAATGGTATAGCAAAATCTTTATTTTCTTTGATTAAGGCGAAATGTTTTATTAGTTATAAATTCGATAATCTCCTATCGATACTTGTTACTCTTAACTTGTATATATAAAAAATATAATAGTATATTAATTTATAATAAAATTTTTTCAAAAATTCAATAAGTTATTGTAAAATAAAATAGATAATATACAAATTATAATTTATTATTGCAGATATATTACAATAAAAAAAAAAAAAATAAATAAAAATATTTGGTAATGTATGTTATAAACAAAATAATTTGTTGTAAACAAATTATATAATATGTTATATTTATTAACAAATTTATTTACTCTTATATAAATAAAATTAGTGGCTTCCCAAAAAGGAAAGCCTGTTTAAATTTATCGGATGTATTAAATATTCTTTAATAAATTTACTAAATATTTTAAGTAAATTATTATATTTTCTTAACCTCCAAAACCATACAAAGTACGACCTTGTCGTTTTAATGCATATACAACATCCATAGCTGTAACTGTTTTACGTTTTGCGTGTTCAGTATATGTAACAGCATCCCGAATAACATTTTCAAGGAATACTTTAAGTACACCACGTGTTTCTTCATAAATTAAACCAGAGATACGTTTTACTCCACCTCGTCGTGCTAAACGACGAATTGCAGGTTTTGTAATACCTTGGATATTATCACGCAAAACTTTTCTATGACGTTTTGCACCCCCTTTTCCAAGACCCTTTCCACCTTTTCCTCTGCCAGTCATTTTAATAAAAAATTATTTACAATATTTTAACGAACGGATAACACGTGTGTTAACCTCACAAGTATTGTAATGTATGTGAGCGCCGGTACAATTGTGCCTTTTTATATAAAGCATTAAAGATTTTTTAAGCCACGCCTATACAATTTGATTAGTCCATACTCTGATAGCTATCCAATAGGATATGACAACAAAAATTTTGAAATTTCATATAAATATAAATACAACACATTTATTTCGCATTTAAACATTTGACTTTGTAGTATCAAATTGTCGAATATAATTTTTAAAATTGTGTGTTTTTTTGTAAAAACATTATTATTTGAAAATGGCTAGAACCAAGCAAACTGCACGTAAATCAACTGGTGGTAAAGCACCAAGAAAACAATTAGCAACGAAAGCTGCACGTAAAAGTGCACCAGCAACTGGTGGAGTAAAAAAACCACACAGATATCGTCCTGGTACAGTAGCTTTACGAGAAATTCGTCGTTATCAAAAAAGTACTGAATTGTTAATTCGTAAATTACCATTCCAACGTTTAGTACGTGAAATTGCACAAGATTTTAAAACCGATTTACGTTTCCAAAGTTCAGCTGTTATGGCATTACAAGAAGCTAGTGAAGCCTATTTAGTAGGTTTATTTGAAGATACCAATTTATGCGCAATTCATGCAAAGCGTGTTACAATTATGCCTAAGGATATACAATTGGCAAGACGTATTCGTGGAGAACGTGCATAAGCGTTTTAAATGACAATTTAAAAAAAAAAAAAACAAATAAGAAATATTTTCGGTCCTATATATAGGACCAACATATATTATTAAATAAGAGTATATTATTTTTATTAAAAAATATATATATATATATATATATATAAATTATTGAAATAAAATTAAACATTATTAAAATTTTGTTATAATTATAAGCGATTGCTATTTCTAAAAATAAATAAATTTCATAAAATTTATATTATTTTATATTCATTTGAAATATTAAAAAAACTTCTCGCTTTAAAGTAACCATGATATGAGTTATAAATGCAATAAAATTTTATACAAAAAATAATATTTATTTGTTGACGAATAATATAAAAGGTTTACATTTCTAAATAACATATATTTATATATGGTGTGTAAAAAAAAAGAAAAGAAGAAAAATAATTTATATTTTTAATATAAAAAGGCAACCGCACACAGTGTTCCCAAGCGGTCACCCATCCAAGTACTGACTGTGCCCAATGTTGCTTAACTTCGGTGATCGGACGAGAACCGGTGTTTTCAACGTGGTATGGCTGTTGCCAGTAATAAATGAAAATTTTTACAAATATATATTTTTCATAAATATCATTAATATTAAAGTATATTATTAAAATTTTCAATGAAGTAATCAATTTAAATATATACTTATTTATTATACCATATATTTTAAATAAAAATGCAACCGCACACAGTATTCTCAAGTGGCCACCCATCCGTGGTACTGACTGTGGCAAATGTTTCTTAACTATTATTTTATAAAATATTTATACAAAAAATAATTTACTCTTATCAAATATTAATTTGTGGCCTGTATTAAGGCCTATGTTATTTTCATTTTTTAGCAAAAATAATGAAATATTTCAATATATTATTAAAGTAACAGATCATTTCTTTTTTGGTGCTGCTTTTTTAATTTTTGTAGGAGATGATTTGGCAACAGAAGCTTTCTTAGCTTTTGGTGCTTTTCGGTTTACGAGCAGGGCTACTTTTGGCAGCGGATTTTGTACTTTTTGCTGGTTTTGCTTTAACTGGTGCTTTTTTTGATGCCGCTGATGATTTTGCAGTAACTTTTTTAGCAGCAGTTGATGATGATGGAGTCGCTTTTTTTGCTTTAGGCTTTTTGGCTGCCAATGATGTAGTTGTGGCTTTCTTTTCTTTTGGTGCCCGTTTACTTTTAGCACTCTTTGCTGAACCTTTTGCTCCACTTTCTTTTTTGGATACTTTTGATTTAGCTGAAGAATTAGATGAAGCGGAAGCAGCCAATTTGAATGAACCAGATGCACCTTTACCTTTAGTTTGTACCAAGGCTCCCTCAGTTACAGCAGCTTTTAAATATTTTTTAATAAATGGTGAAATTTTATCAGAATCCACTTTATAATTTGCAGCTAAATATTTTTTAATTGCTTGTAATGATGAACCACCACGTTCTTTTAAATTTTTAATTGCGTTAACAACCATTTCTGATGTACGTGGATGTGTTGGTTTTGAATGTTGTTTTGTACGTTTAGCACCAGAAGCTGTTGCTTTTTTTGTTGGTGTTGTAGAAGCAGCAGTAACCGCAGTTGCTGCAACAGCTGTAGAATTTTCTTCGGCCATATTTTTTTACTTTATAAAAATAATGTATTTATTATAAATATTTAAATGATAAAATATAATAATTCTATCAAATAAAAAATAAAGGTTTTCAATTATATCATTATTCACAATAATATAAGTCCCTATGTAAGTCAAAGTACCATGTAGAAAACACATAAAAATTAAATAGTATTTCTAATTTACTGTCGTAGTAAACATGATTTATTTTTTCAATTTCTATAATATATAAAATAATAAATTATAAATTTAATAATAATATTTATTTTATAAATTAAAATATATTTAATTTTTTTATTAACAATTATTAATAAACATAGTTTAATATTAATTATTTCAATCATACAAAACAATAATATTTTTAAGGTAAACTTAAAAAGTATATATTTTTATTTTTTATTTAATATCGATTTATTATAAATTATTAGTATATAAATAATTAAAAAATTTAATATATAAATATATATATTATAGTATAAGATTTCATTTTTAGAAAAACTTTTTTTGTCAATAATGAAAACGTATTATTATGAAATGTGTTAATCGAACATTGGCAAAATATATTTCATTAGAAAATACTTTTATTTATGCATTAATATCAATAATTAACTATTAAATTAATTTTTTCATAATTATATAAAGAAATTTTATACTGATATAAGTATTTATATATTATAATATTTATTTTAAATATAAAAAAATTTATGACAAAATATATTATTAGAGTATTTGTTGAGATTAATATAAGATTATTTTAAATAAGAATTAATTTATATAATTATTAAAATATTATTAATTTTATGTTATGTAATTTTAATAAAAATAAATAATAATAATAATAAATATACAAATTTTTTAACAATTTAAATTTTATATGATCTAAATAATTTTGTTAAGTACGATATGAGAAATCATTGTAAGCTTCGTTAAGAAACTTTGTAATATAAAATAATAATAATAATATTAAATATATAAATAAATAAAATAAATTTGATATATATTTTTAGTTCATTCTGTGTATAAATCAAAGGATACCGAATAATTGGTAACGGATGCGATATATTATAGTATCGAGTATTAAAACATAATATATAAATTTATCTTGTTATTCAAATTTTTTGTTACTTAACTTATGTATTTAGAAAATTTATAATATTATTTATATAATTGACATAAAATCTTATAAATTGAAATTTTATTAATATGTATCAAAAGAAGAGAGTAACGTATTGATATAATATCAAAGGATACTGATTATTTAAATAACGAATACGTCATATATTGTTTGTGTAACGAAGTTCACTTGGCCATCTAGTTTAAAATAACATTTTCAATAGAAAGTTTATATGCTTTGTTTTTTTTTTTTCTTTAATTATTAAAAAAATAAATTGAAATTTAATTCAATCAAATTTTATAATAATTTTAAAAAAATTTTTCCTTTTAAAAAATATTTTGTGATGTTGTGATAATATGTATTAATACAAGTGCATCCTGATACTTTTATCTCTAGTAAAGGTATGAGTATCATGAACAGTTTTGTTATCTAATGATATTATTTTGATAATATTTTGTGTATATTCTTATAATATTTTGTCTAAATATCATCATAATACAATATTATTTTGATAATATTTTATGAATATTCTTATAATATGTTACCTAAATGTCATCATAATATGATGAATTATTTCCATAATAACATATAAAAAAAGAAAAAAAAAAAAAGAATCATTAATTTATAATTATTTAAATTGATTCTTTAAAAAAATATTATAATATATTATTTATAAAAATAATTTTTACTCTTATTTTAAATAAATTTGTGGCCTTTTATTAAAAGGCCTATGATCGATGTATTATTATTATAAAAATTAATGCAATGTTTTTAATTTATGCTTTCTTTTCAGTTTTCTTTGGTAATAACACTGCTTGAATGTTTGGTAATACACCACCTTGAGCAATTGTTACACCAGATAATAATTTATTTAATTCTTCATCATTACGAATTGCCAATTGTAAATGACGTGGAATGATACGTGTTTTTTTGTTATCACGGGCAGCATTACCAGCTAACTCGAGAACTTCTGCAGCCAAATATTCCATAACAGCAGCCAAATATACTGGGGCACCAGCACCTACTCGTTCAGCATAATTTCCTTTTCGTAATAATCTGTGAATTCTTCCAACAGGAAATTGTAATCCTGCTCGGCTTGATCTTGACTTTGCCTTTCCCTTTACTTTACCACCTTTACCTCGTCCAGACATAGCGAATAAATTTATTTAATTAATATTTTTTTTTGTAAATATAATCACACAGATGTGTACGTTACGGGGATTGTAACATAAATGTTTAAAATGTTATTTGGGTATTTTAATTTATAATATTTATAAAATATAAAACTTTAAAAATAAACCAATCACCTTATAGTATTATTTTTAGCCAATCAGAGAGTAGTATTCATTTTTATTGTTATATCCATCTTCGCGTATATAATACGCTAGTTGTATACACGACACGCTCATACATATACTGACTGGTGTTCTGTAACTATCTGTGTATATTAATTGTTTGTAACAATGCCACCAAAAACAAGTGGAAAAGCAGCAAAAAAAGCTGGCAAAGCTCAAAAAAATATATCAAAGAGTGATAAGAAAAAGAAGAGGAAGCGCAAGGAATCATATGCAATTTACATTTACAAAGTATTAAAACAAGTGCATCCTGATACTGGTATCTCTAGTAAAGCTA
>NW_025408064.1:0-29424 GCF_905475395.1 Chrysoperla carnea
AATTTCTCGTAAAGCTACTGTACCAGGACGATATCTGTGTGGTTTTTTTACTCCACCAGTTGCTGGTGCACTTTTACGTGCAGCTTTCGTTGCTAATTGTTTTCTTGGTGCTTTACCACCAGTTGATTTACGTGCAGTTTGCTTGGTTCTAGCCATTTTCAAATAATAATGTTTTTACAAAAAAACACACAATTTTAAAAATTATATTCGACAATTTGATACTACAAAGTCAAATGTTTAAATGCGAAATAAATGTGTTGTATTTATATTTATATGAAATTTCAAAATTTTTGTTGTCATATCCTATTGGATAGCTATCAGAGTATGGACTAATCAAATTGTATAGGCGTGGCTTAAAAAATCTTTAATGCTTTATATAAAAAGGCACAATTGTACCGGCGCTCACATACATTACAATACTTGTGAGGTTAACACACGTGTTATCCGTTCGTTAAAATATTGTAAATAATTTTTTATTAAAATGACTGGCAGAGGAAAAGGTGGAAAGGGTCTTGGAAAAGGGGGTGCAAAACGTCATAGAAAAGTTTTGCGTGATAATATCCAAGGTATTACAAAACCTGCAATTCGTCGTTTAGCACGACGAGGTGGAGTAAAACGTATCTCTGGTTTAATTTATGAAGAAACACGTGGTGTACTTAAAGTATTCCTTGAAAATGTTATTCGGGATGCTGTTACATATACTGAACACGCAAAACGTAAAACAGTTACAGCTATGGATGTTGTATATGCATTAAAACGACAAGGTCGTACTTTGTATGGTTTTGGAGGTTAAGAAAATATAATAATTTACTTAAAATATTTAGTAAATTTATTAAAGAATATTTAATACATCCGATAAATTTAAACAGGCTTTCCTTTTTGGGAAGCCACTAATTTTATTTATATAAGAGTAAATAAATTTGTTAATAAATATAACATATTATATAATTTGTTTACAACAAATTATTTTGTTTATAACATACATTACCAAATATTTTTATTTTTTTTTTTTATTGTAATATATCTGCAATAATAAATTATAATTTGTATATTATCTATTTTATTTTACAATAACTTATTGAATTTTTGAAAAAATTTTATTATAAATTAATATACTATTATATTTTTTATATATACAAGTTAAGAGTAACAAGTATCGATAGGAGATTATCGAATTTATAACTAATAAAACATTTCGCCTTAATCAAAGAAAATAAAGATTTTGCTATACCATTTTTTATACTTTCAATAAATAATTTATTATTAAATTTTTATTATTTCATTTATTTTTTAAAATTATTAAAAATATTTTTCTAATAATTATAAGCGTACATAAACAAGTAGTAAATGTAAAATGAAAATAATAAAGGTAATGTAATGCATTTGCATTACACTGATTTACGATATATATTCCGCGATATCCTTTATTATATTTAAAATTAATAATATTGATATACTAATAATAGATATATTCAAGCTATTAATATATAAAATTTTATATTAAATATGATATTAATAATTGTTTATTTAATTTTTTTGTATATATAAAAATAATTTACTCTTATTTAAAAAATTTGATGGCTCTCTTAAAAAGAGAGCCGTTTTTATATGTTGATGTATTTTTATGTTATCAATTAAATAATATTTTCGATTTATTTATTTTGAACTTGTATATTTTGTAACAGCTTTAGTACCTTCACTAACAGCGTGCTTTGCCAATTCACCAGGTAATAATAATCGAACTGCGGTTTGAATTTCCCGACTTGTGATTGTTGAACGTTTATTATAATGTGCTAAACGTGATGCTTCAGCAGCAATACGTTCAAAAATATCATTAACAAAACTGTTCATGATACTCATAGCTTTACTAGAGATACCAGTATCAGGATGCACTTGTTTTAATACTTTGTAAATGTAAATTGCATATGATTCCTTGCGCTTCCTCTTCTTTTTCTTATCACTCTTTGATATATTTTTTTGAGCTTTGCCAGCTTTTTTTGCTGCTTTTCCACTTGTTTTTGGTGGCATTGTTACAAACAATTAATATACACAGATAGTTACAGAACACCAGTCAGTATATGTATGAGCGTGTCGTGTATACAACTAGCGTATTATATACGCGAAGATGGATATAACAATAAAAATGAATACTACTCTCTGATTGGCTGAAAATAATACTATAAGGTGATTGGTTTATTTTTAAAGTTTTATATTTTATAAATATTATAAATTAAAATACCCAAATAACATTTTAAACATTTATGTTACAATCCCCGTAACGTACACATCTGTGTGATTATATTTACAAAAAAAAATATTAATTAAATAAATTTATTCGCTATGTCTGGACGAGGTAAAGGTGGTAAAGTAAAGGGAAAGGCAAAGTCAAGATCAAGCCGAGCAGGATTACAATTTCCTGTTGGAAGAATTCACAGATTATTACGAAAAGGAAATTATGCTGAACGAGTAGGTGCTGGTGCCCCAGTATATTTGGCTGCTGTTATGGAATATTTGGCTGCAGAAGTTCTCGAGTTAGCTGGTAATGCTGCCCGTGATAACAAAAAAACACGTATCATTCCACGTCATTTACAATTGGCAATTCGTAATGATGAAGAATTAAATAAATTATTATCTGGTGTAACAATTGCTCAAGGTGGTGTTTACCAAACATTCAAGCAGTGTTATTACCAAAGAAAACTGAAAAGAAAGCATAAATTAAAAACATTGCATTAATTTTTATAATAATAATACATCGATCATAGGCCTTTTAATAAAAGGCCACAAATTTATTTAAAATAAGAGTAAAAATTATTTTTATAAATAATATATTATAATATTTTTTTAAAGAATCAATTTAAATAATTATAAATTAATGATTCTTTTTTTTTTTTTTCTTTTTTATATGTTATTATGGAAATAATTCATCATATTATGATGACATTTAGGTAACATATTATAAGAATATTCATAAAATATTATCAAAATAATATTGTATTATGATGATATTTAGACAAAATATTATAAGAATATACACAAAATATTATCAAAATAATATCATTAGATAACAAAACTGTTCATGATACTCATACCTTTACTAGAGATAAAAGTATCAGGATGCACTTGTATTAATACATATTATCACAACATCACAAAATATTTTTTAAAAGGAAAAATTTTTTAAAAATTATTATAAAATTTGATTGAATTAAATTTCAATTTATTTTTTTAATAATTAAAGAAAAAAAAAAGCATATAAACTTTCTATTGAAAATGTTATTTTCAACTAGATGGCCAAGTGAACTTTGTTACACAAACAATATATGACGTATTCGTTATTTAAATAATCAGTATCCTTTGATATTATATCAATACGTTACTCTCTTCTTTTGATACATATTAATAAAATTTCAATTTATAAGATTTTATGTCAATTATATAAATAATATTATAAATTTTCTAAATACATAAGTTAAGTAACAAAAAATTTGAATAACAAGATAAATTTATATATTATGTTTTAATACTCGATACTATAATATATCGCATCCGTTACCAATTATTCGGTATCCTTTGATTTATACACAGAATGAACCAAAAATATGTATCAAATTTATTTTATTTATTTATATATTTAATATTATTATTATTATTTTATATTACAAAGTTTCTTAACGAAGCTTACAATGATTTCTCATATCGTACTTAACAAAATTATTTAGATCATATAAAATTTAAATTGTTAAAAAATTTTTATATTTATTATTATTATTTATTTTTATTAAAATTACATAACATAAAATTAATAATATTTTAATAATTATATAAATTAATTCTTATTTAAAATAATCTTATATTAATCTCAACAAATACTCTAATAATATATTTTGTCATAAATTTTTTTATATTTAAAATAAATATTATAATATATAAATACTTATATCAGTATAAAATTTCTTTATATAATTATGAAAAAATTAATTTAATAGTTAATTATTGATATTAATGCATAAATAAAAGTATTTTCTAATGAAATATATTTTGTCAATGTTCGATTAACACATTTCATAATAATACGTTTTCATTATTGACAAAAAAAGTTTTTCTAAAAATGAAATCTTATACTATAATATATATATTTATATATTAAATTTTTTAATTATTTATATACTAATAATTTATAATAAATCGATATTAAATAAAAAATAAAAATATATACTTTTTAAGTTTACCTTAAAAATATTATTGTTTTGTATGATTGAAATAATTAATATTAAACTATGTTTATTAATAATTGTTAATAAAAAAATTAAATATATTTTAATTTATAAAATAAATATTATTATTAAATTTATAATTTATTATTTTATATATTATAGAAATTGAAAAAATAAATCATGTTTACTACGACAGTAAATTAGAAATACTATTTAATTTTTATGTGTTTTCTACATGGTACTTTGACTTACATAGGGACTTATATTATTGTGAATAATGATATAATTGAAAACCTTTATTTTTTATTTGATAGAATTATTATATTTTATCATTTAAATATTTATAATAAATACATTATTTTTATAAAGTAAAAAATATGGCCGAAGAAAATTCTACAGCTGTTGCAGCAACTGCGGTTACTGCTGCTTCTACAACACCAACAAAAAAAGCAACAGCTTCTGGTGCTAAACGTACAAAACAACATTCAAAACCAACACATCCACGTACATCAGAAATGGTTGTTAACGCAATTAAAAATTTAAAAGAACGTGGTGGTTCATCATTACAAGCAATTAAAAAATATTTAGCTGCAAATTATAAAGTGGATTCTGATAAAATTTCACCATTTATTAAAAAATATTTAAAAGCTGCTGTAACTGAGGGAGCCTTGGTACAAACTAAAGGTAAAGGTGCATCTGGTTCATTCAAATTGGCTGCTTCCGCTTCATCTAATTCTTCAGCTAAATCAAAAGTATCCAAAAAAGAAAGTGGAGCAAAAGGTTCAGCAAAGAGTGCTAAAAGTAAACGGGCACCAAAAGAAAAGAAAGCCACAACTACATCATTGGCAGCCAAAAAGCCTAAAGCAAAAAAAGCGACTCCATCATCATCAACTGCTGCTAAAAAAGTTACTGCAAAATCATCAGCGGCATCAAAAAAAGCACCAGTTAAAGCAAAACCAGCAAAAAGTACAAAATCCGCTGCCAAAAGTAGCCCTGCTCGTAAACCGAAAGCACCAAAAGCTAAGAAAGCTTCTGTTGCCAAATCATCTCCTACAAAAATTAAAAAAGCAGCACCAAAAAAGAAATGATCTGTTACTTTAATAATATATTGAAATATTTCATTATTTTTGCTAAAAAATGAAAATAACATAGGCCTTAATACAGGCCACAAATTAATATTTGATAAGAGTAAATTATTTTTTGTATAAATATTTTATAAAATAATAGTTTAGAAACATTTGCCACAGTCAGTACCACGGATGGGTGGCCACTTGAGAATACTGTGTGCGGTTGCATTTTTATTTAAAATATATGGTATAATAAATAAGTATATATTTAAATTGATTACTTCATTGAAAATTTTAATAATATACTTTAATATTAATGATATTTATGAAAAATATATATTTGTAAAAATTTTCATTTATTACTGGCAACAGCCATACCACGTTGAAAACACCGGTTCTCGTCCGATCACCGAAGTTAAGCAACATTGGGCACAGTCAGTACTTGGATGGGTGACCGCTTGGGAACACTGTGTGCGGTTGCCTTTTTATATTAAAAATATAAATTATTTTTCTTCTTTTCTTTTTTTTTACACACCATATATAAATATATGTTATTTAGAAATGTAAACCTTTTATATTATTCATCAACAAATAAATATTATTTTTTGTATAAAATTTTATT
This sequence comes from Chrysoperla carnea, assembly GCF_905475395.1. NCBI lineage: Eukaryota > Metazoa > Arthropoda > Insecta > Neuroptera > Chrysopidae > Chrysoperla > Chrysoperla carnea. Next base: position 5,904 of record NW_025408064.1, read on the forward strand.
GCATTTATAACTCATATCATGGTTACTTTAAAGCGAGAAGTTTTTTTAATATTTCAAATGAATATAAAATAATATAAATTTTATGAAATTTATTTATTTTTAGAAATAGCAATCGCTTATAATTATAACAAAATTTTAATAATGTTTAATTTTATTTCAATAATTTATATTTATATATATATATATATATATATATATATATATATATATATATATATTTTTTAATAAAAATAATATACTCTTATTTAATAATATATGTTGGTCCTATATATAGGACCGAAAATATTTCTTATTTGTTTTTTTTTTTTTAAATTGTCATTTAAAACGCTTATGCACGTTCTCCACGAATACGTCTTGCCAATTGTATATCCTTAGGCATAATTGTAACACGCTTTGCATGAATTGCGCATAAATTGGTATCTTCAAATAAACCTACTAAATAGGCTTCACTAGCTTCTTGTAATGCCATAACAGCTGAACTTTGAAAACGTAAATCGGTTTTAAAATCTTGTGCAATTTCACGTACTAAACGTTGGAATGGTAATTTACGAATTAACAATTCAGTACTTTTTTGATAACGACGAATTTCTCGTAAAGCTACTGTACCAGGACGATATCTGTGTGGTTTTTTTACTCCACCAGTTGCTGGTGCACTTTTACGTGCAGCTTTCGTTGCTAATTGTTTTCTTGGTGCTTTACCACCAGTTGATTTACGTGCAGTTTGCTTGGTTCTAGCCATTTTCAAATAATAATGTTTTTACAAAAAAACACACAATTTTAAAAATTATATTCGACAATTTGATACTACAAAGTCAAATGTTTAAATGCGAAATAAATGTGTTGTATTTATATTTATATGAAATTTCAAAATTTTTGTTGTCATATCCTATTGGATAGCTATCAGAGTATGGACTAATCAAATTGTATAGGCGTGGCTTAAAAAATCTTTAATGCTTTATATAAAAAGGCACAATTGTACCGGCGCTCACATACATTACAATACTTGTGAGGTTAACACACGTGTTATCCGTTCGTTAAAATATTGTAAATAATTTTTTATTAAAATGACTGGCAGAGGAAAAGGTGGAAAGGGTCTTGGAAAAGGGGGTGCAAAACGTCATAGAAAAGTTTTGCGTGATAATATCCAAGGTATTACAAAACCTGCAATTCGTCGTTTAGCACGACGAGGTGGAGTAAAACGTATCTCTGGTTTAATTTATGAAGAAACACGTGGTGTACTTAAAGTATTCCTTGAAAATGTTATTCGGGATGCTGTTACATATACTGAACACGCAAAACGTAAAACAGTTACAGCTATGGATGTTGTATATGCATTAAAACGACAAGGTCGTACTTTGTATGGTTTTGGAGGTTAAGAAAATATAATAATTTACTTAAAATATTTAGTAAATTTATTAAAGAATATTTAATACATCCGATAAATTTAAACAGGCTTTCCTTTTTGGGAAGCCACTAATTTTATTTATATAAGAGTAAATAAATTTGTTAATAAATATAACATATTATATAATTTGTTTACAACAAATTATTTTGTTTATAACATACATTACCAAATATTTTTATTTTTTTTTTTTATTGTAATATATCTGCAATAATAAATTATAATTTGTATATTATCTATTTTATTTTACAATAACTTATTGAATTTTTGAAAAAATTTTATTATAAATTAATATACTATTATATTTTTTATATATACAAGTTAAGAGTAACAAGTATCGATAGGAGATTATCGAATTTATAACTAATAAAACATTTCGCCTTAATCAAAGAAAATAAAGATTTTGCTATACCATTTTTTATACTTTCAATAAATAATTTATTATTAAATTTTTATTATTTCATTTATTTTTTAAAATTATTAAAAATATTTTTCTAATAATTATAAGCGTACATAAACAAGTAGTAAATGTAAAATGAAAATAATAAAGGTAATGTAATGCATTTGCATTACACTGATTTACGATATATATTCCGCGATATCCTTTATTATATTTAAAATTAATAATATTGATATACTAATAATAGATATATTCAAGCTATTAATATATAAAATTTTATATTAAATATGATATTAATAATTGTTTATTTAATTTTTTTGTATATATAAAAATAATTTACTCTTATTTAAAAAATTTGATGGCTCTCTTAAAAAGAGAGCCGTTTTTATATGTTGATGTATTTTTATGTTATCAATTAAATAATATTTTCGATTTATTTATTTTGAACTTGTATATTTTGTAACAGCTTTAGTACCTTCACTAACAGCGTGCTTTGCCAATTCACCAGGTAATAATAATCGAACTGCGGTTTGAATTTCCCGACTTGTGATTGTTGAACGTTTATTATAATGTGCTAAACGTGATGCTTCAGCAGCAATACGTTCAAAAATATCATTAACAAAACTGTTCATGATACTCATAGCTTTACTAGAGATACCAGTATCAGGATGCACTTGTTTTAATACTTTGTAAATGTAAATTGCATATGATTCCTTGCGCTTCCTCTTCTTTTTCTTATCACTCTTTGATATATTTTTTTGAGCTTTGCCAGCTTTTTTTGCTGCTTTTCCACTTGTTTTTGGTGGCATTGTTACAAACAATTAATATACACAGATAGTTACAGAACACCAGTCAGTATATGTATGAGCGTGTCGTGTATACAACTAGCGTATTATATACGCGAAGATGGATATAACAATAAAAATGAATACTACTCTCTGATTGGCTGAAAATAATACTATAAGGTGATTGGTTTATTTTTAAAGTTTTATATTTTATAAATATTATAAATTAAAATACCCAAATAACATTTTAAACATTTATGTTACAATCCCCGTAACGTACACATCTGTGTGATTATATTTACAAAAAAAAATATTAATTAAATAAATTTATTCGCTATGTCTGGACGAGGTAAAGGTGGTAAAGTAAAGGGAAAGGCAAAGTCAAGATCAAGCCGAGCAGGATTACAATTTCCTGTTGGAAGAATTCACAGATTATTACGAAAAGGAAATTATGCTGAACGAGTAGGTGCTGGTGCCCCAGTATATTTGGCTGCTGTTATGGAATATTTGGCTGCAGAAGTTCTCGAGTTAGCTGGTAATGCTGCCCGTGATAACAAAAAAACACGTATCATTCCACGTCATTTACAATTGGCAATTCGTAATGATGAAGAATTAAATAAATTATTATCTGGTGTAACAATTGCTCAAGGTGGTGAAATTATTATCTGGTGTAACAATTGCTCAAGGTGGTGTATTACCAAACATTCAAGCAGTGTTATTACCAAAGAAAACTGAAAAGAAAGCATAAATTAAAAACATTGCATTAATTTTTATAATAATAATACATCGATCATAGGCCTTTTAATAAAAGGCCACAAATTTATTTAAAATAAGAGTAAAAATTATTTTTATAAATAATATATTATAATATTTTTTTAAAGAATCAATTTAAATAATTATAAATTAATGATTCTTTTTTTTTTTTCTTTTTTTATATGTTATTATGGAAATAATTCATCATATTATGATGACATTTAGGTAACATATTATAAGAATATTCATAAAATATTATCAAAATAATATTGTATTATGATGATATTTAGACAAAATATTATAAGAATATACACAAAATATTATCAAAATAATATCATTAGATAACAAAACTGTTCATGATACTCATACCTTTACTAGAGATAAAAGTATCAGGATGCACTTGTATTAATACATATTATCACAACATCACAAAATATTTTTTAAAAGGAAAAATTTTTTTAAAATTATTATAAAATTTGATTGAATTAAATTTCAATTTATTTTTTTAATAATTAAAGAAAAAAAAAAAAAAAGCATATAAACTTTCTATTGAAAATGTTATTTTAAACTAGATGGCCAAGTGAACTTCGTTACACAAACAATATATGACGTATTCGTTATTTAAATAATCAGTATCCTTTGATATTATATCAATACGTTACTCTCTTCTTTTGATACATATTAATAAAATTTCAATTTATAAGATTTTATGTCAATTATATAAATAATATTATAAATTTTCTAAATACATAAGTTAAGTAACAAAAAATTTGAATAACAAGATAAATTTATATATTATGTTTTAATACTCGATACTATAATATATCGCATCCGTTACCAATTATTCGGTATCCTTTGATTTATACACAGAATGAACTAAAAATATATATCAAATTTATTTTATTTATTTATATATTTAATATTATTATTATTATTTTATATTACAAAGTTTCTTAACGAAGCTTACAATGATTTCTCATATCGTACTTAACAAAATTATTTAGATCATATAAAATTTAAATTGTTAAAAAATTTGTATATTTATTATTATTATTATTTATTTTTATTAAAATTACATAACATAAAATTAATAATATTTTAATAATTATATAAATTAATTCTTATTTAAAATAATCTTATATTAATCTCAACAAATACTCTAATAATATATTTTGTCATAAATTTTTTTATATTTAAAATAAATATTATAATATATAAATACTTATATCAGTATAAAATTTCTTTATATAATTATGAAAAAATTAATTTAATAGTTAATTATTGATATTAATGCATAAATAAAAGTATTTTCTAATGAAATATATTTTGTCAATGTTCGATTAACACATTTCATAATAATACGTTTTCATTATTGACAAAAAAAGTTTTTCTAAAAATGAAATCTTATACTATAATATATATATTTATATATTAAATTTTTTAATTATTTATATACTAATAATTTATAATAAATCGATATTAAATAAAAAATAAAAATATATACTTTTTAAGTTTACCTTAAAAATATTATTGTTTTGTATGATTGAAATAATTAATATTAAACTATGTTTATTAATAATTGTTAATAAAAAAATTAAATATATTTTAATTTATAAAATAAATATTATTATTAAATTTATAATTTATTATTTTATATATTATAGAAATTGAAAAAATAAATCATGTTTACTACGACAGTAAATTAGAAATACTATTTAATTTTTATGTGTTTTCTACATGGTACTTTGACTTACATAGGGACTTATATTATTGTGAATAATGATATAATTGAAAACCTTTATTTTTTATTTGATAGAATTATTATATTTTATCATTTAAATATTTATAATAAATACATTATTTTTATAAAGTAAAAAAATATGGCCGAAGAAAATTCTACAGCTGTTGCAGCAACTGCGGTTACTGCTGCTTCTACAACACCAACAAAAAAAGCAACAGCTTCTGGTGCTAAACGTACAAAACAACATTCAAAACCAACACATCCACGTACATCAGAAATGGTTGTTAACGCAATTAAAAATTTAAAAGAACGTGGTGGTTCATCATTACAAGCAATTAAAAAATATTTAGCTGCAAATTATAAAGTGGATTCTGATAAAATTTCACCATTTATTAAAAAATATTTAAAAGCTGCTGTAACTGAGGGAGCCTTGGTACAAACTAAAGGTAAAGGTGCATCTGGTTCATTCAAATTGGCTGCTTCCGCTTCATCTAATTCTTCAGCTAAATCAAAAGTATCCAAAAAAGAAAGTGGAGCAAAAGGTTCAGCAAAGAGTGCTAAAAGTAAACGGGCACCAAAAGAAAAGAAAGCCACAACTACATCATTGGCAGCCAAAAAGCCTAAAGCAAAAAAAGCGACTCCATCATCATCAACTGCTGCTAAAAAAGTTACTGCAAAATCATCAGCGGCATCAAAAAAAGCACCAGTTAAAGCAAAACCAGCAAAAAGTACAAAATCCGCTGCCAAAAGTAGCCCTGCTCGTAAACCGAAAGCACCAAAAGCTAAGAAAGCTTCTGTTGCCAAATCATCTCCTACAAAAATTAAAAAAGCAGCACCAAAAAAGAAATGATCTGTTACTTTAATAATATATTGAAATATTTCATTATTTTTGCTAAAAAATGAAAATAACATAGGCCTTAATACAGGCCACAAATTAATATTTGATAAGAGTAAATTATTTTTTGTATAAATATTTTATAAAATAATAGTTTAGAAACATTTGCCACAGTCAGTACCACGGATGGGTGGCCACTTGAGAATACTGTGTGCGGTTGCATTTTTATTTAAAATATATGGTATAATAAATAAGTATATATTTAAATTGATTACTTCATTGAAAATTTTAATAATATACTTTAATATTAATGATATTTATGAAAAATATATATTTGTAAAAATTTTCATTTATTACTGGCAACAGCCATACCACGTTGAAAACACCGGTTCTCGTCCGATCACCGAAGTTAAGCAACATTGGGCACAGTCAGTACTTGGATGGGTGACCGCTTGGGAACACTGTGTGCGGTTGCCTTTTTATATTAAAAATATATATTATTTTTCTTCTTTTCTTTTTTTTTACACACCATATATAAATATATGTTATTTAGAAATGTAAACCTTTTATATTATTCGTCAACAAATAAATATTATTTTTTGTATAAAATTTTATTGCATTTATAACTCATATCATGGTTACTTTAAAGCGAGAAGTTTTTTTAATATTTCAAATGAATATAAAATAATATAAATTTTATGAAATTTATTTATTTTTAGAAATAGCAATCGCTTATAATTATAACAAAATTTTAATAATGTTTAATTTTATTTCAATAATTTATATATATATATATATATATATATTTTTTAATAAAAATAATATACTCTTATTTAATAATATATGTTGGTCCTATATATAGGACCGAAAATATTTCTTATTTGTTTTTTTTTTTTTAAATTGTCATTTAAAACGCTTATGCACGTTCTCCACGAATACGTCTTGCCAATTGTATATCCTTAGGCATAATTGTAACACGCTTTGCATGAATTGCGCATAAATTGGTATCTTCAAATAAACCTACTAAATAGGCTTCACTAGCTTCTTGTAATGCCATAACAGCTGAACTTTGGAAACGTAAATCGGTTTTAAAATCTTGTGCAATTTCACGTACTAAACGTTGGAATGGTAATTTACGAATTAACAATTCAGTACTTTTTTGATAACGACGAATTTCTCGTAAAGCTACTGTACCAGGACGATATCTGTGTGGTTTTTTTACTCCACCAGTTGCTGGTGCACTTTTACGTGCAGCTTTCGTTGCTAATTGTTTTCTTGGTGCTTTACCACCAGTTGATTTACGTGCAGTTTGCTTGGTTCTAGCCATTTTCAAATAATAATGTTTTTACAAAAAAACACACAATTTTAAAAATTATATTCGACAATTTGATACTACAAAGTCAAATGTTTAAATGCGAAATAAATGTGTTGTATTTATATTTATATGAAATTTCAAAATTTTTGTTGTCATATCCTATTGGATAGCTATCAGAGTATGGACTAATCAAATTGTATAGGCGTGGCTTAAAAAATCTTTAATGCTTTATATAAAAAGGCACAATTGTACCGGCGCTCACATACATTACAATACTTGTGAGGTTAACACACGTGTTATCCGTTCGTTAAAATATTGTAAATAATTTTTTATTAAAATGACTGGCAGAGGAAAAGGTGGAAAGGGTCTTGGAAAAGGGGGTGCAAAACGTCATAGAAAAGTTTTGCGTGATAATATCCAAGGTATTACAAAACCTGCAATTCGTCGTTTAGCACGACGAGGTGGAGTAAAACGTATCTCTGGTTTAATTTATGAAGAAACACGTGGTGTACTTAAAGTATTCCTTGAAAATGTTATTCGGGATGCTGTTACATATACTGAACACGCAAAACGTAAAACAGTTACAGCTATGGATGTTGTATATGCATTAAAACGACAAGGTCGTACTTTGTATGGTTTTGGAGGTTAAGAAAATATAATAATTTACTTAAAATATTTAGTAAATTTATTAAAGAATATTTAATACATCCGATAAATTTAAACAGGCTTTCCTTTTTGGGAAGCCACTAATTTTATTTATATAAGAGTAAATAAATTTGTTAATAAATATAACATATTATATAATTTGTTTACAACAAATTATTTTGTTTATAACATACATTACCAAATATTTTTATTTATTTTTTTTTTTTATTGTAATATATCTGCAATAATAACTTATAATTTGTATATTATCTATTTTATTTTACAATAACTTATTGAATTTTTGAAAAAATTTTATTATAAATTAATATACTATTATATTTTTTATATATACAAGTTAAGAGTAACAAGTATCGATAGGAGATTATCGAATTTATAACTAATAAAACATTTCGCCTTAATCAAAGAAAATAAAGATTTTGCTATACCATTTTTTATACTTTCAATAAATAATTTATTATTAAATTTTTATTATTTCATTTATTTTTTAAAATTATTAAAAATATTTTTCTAATAATTATAAGCGTACATAAACAAGTAGTAAATGTAAAATGAAAATAATAAAGGTAATGTAATGCATTTGCATTACACTGATTTACGATATATATTCCGCGATATCCTTTATTATATTTAAAATTAATAATATTGATATACTAATAATAGATATATTCAAGCTATTAATATATAAAATTTTATATTAAATATGATATTAATAATTGTTTATTTTATTTTTTTGTATATATAAAAATAATTTACTCTTATTTAAAAAATTTGATGGCTCTCTTAAAAAGAGAGCCGTTTTTATATGTTGATGTATTTTTATGTTATCAATTAAATAATATTTTCGATTTATTTATTTTGAACTTGTATATTTTGTAACAGCTTTAGTACCTTCACTAACAGCGTGCTTTGCCAATTCACCAGGTAATAATAATCGAACTGCGGTTTGAATTTCCCGACTTGTGATTGTTGAACGTTTATTATAATGTGCTAAACGTGATGCTTCAGCAGCAATACGTTCAAAAATATCATTAACAAAACTGTTCATGATACTCATAGCTTTACTAGAGATACCAGTATCAGGATGCACTTGTTTTAATACTTTGTAAATGTAAATTGCATATGATTCCTTGCGCTTCCTCTTCTTTTTCTTATCACTCTTTGATATATTTTTTTGAGCTTTGCCAGCTTTTTTTGCTGCTTTTCCACTTGTTTTTGGTGGCATTGTTACAAACAATTAATATACACAGATAGTTACAGAACACCAGTCAGTATATGTATGAGCGTGTCGTGTATACAACTAGCGTATTATATACGCGAAGATGGATATAACAATAAAAATGAATACTACTCTCTGATTGGCTGAAAATAATACTATAAGGTGATTGGTTTATTTTTAAAGTTTTATATTTTATAAATATTATAAATTAAAATACCCAAATAACATTTTAAACATTTATGTTACAATCCCCGTAACGTACACATCTGTGTGATTATATTTACAAAAAAAAGTATTAATTAAATAAATTTATTCGCTATGTCTGGACGAGGTAAAGGTGGTAAAGTAAAGGGAAAGGCAAAGTCAAGATCAAGCCGAGCAGGATTACAATTTCCTGTTGGAAGAATTCACAGATTATTACGAAAAGGAAATTATGCTGAACGAGTAGGTGCTGGTGCCCCAGTATATTTGGCTGCTGTTATGGAATATTTGGCTGCAGAAGTTCTCGAGTTAGCTGGTAATGCTGCCCGTGATAACAAAAAAACACGTATCATTCCACGTCATTTACAATTGGCAATTCGTAATGATGAAGAATTAAATAAATTATTATCTGGTGTAACAATTGCTCAAGGTGGTGTATTACCAAACATTCAAGCAGTGTTATTACCAAAGAAAACTGAAAAGAAAGCATAAATTAAAAACATTGCATTAATTTTTATAATAATAATACATCGATCATAGGCCTTTTAATAAAAGGCCACAAATTTATTTAAAATAAGAGTAAAAATTATTTTTATAAATAATATATTATAATATTTTTTTAAAGAATCAATTTAAATAATTATAAATTAATGATTCTTTTTTTTTTTTCTTTTTTTATATGTTATTATGGAAATAATTCATCATATTATGATGACATTTAGGTAACATATTATAAGAATATTCATAAAATATTATCAAAATAATATTGTATTATGATGATATTTAGACAAAATATTATAAGAATATACACAAAATATTATCAAAATAATATCATTAGATAACAAAACTGTTCATGATACTCATACCTTTACTAGAGATAAAAGTATCAGGATGCACTTGTATTAATACATATTATCACAACATCACAAAATATTTTTTAAAAGGAAAAATTTTTTTAAAATTATTATAAAATTTGATTGAATTAAATTTCAATTTATTTTTTTAATAATTAAAGAAAAAAAAAAAAAAAGCATATAAACTTTCTATTGAAAATGTTATTTTAAACTAGATGGCCAAGTGAACTTCGTTACACAAACAATATATGACGTATTCGTTATTTAAATAATCAGTATCCTTTGATATTATATCAATACGTTACTCTCTTCTTTTGATACATATTAATAAAATTTCAATTTATAAGATTTTATGTCAATTATATAAATAATATTATAAATTTTCTAAATACATAAGTTAAGTAACAAAAAATTTGAATAACAAGATAAATTTATATATTATGTTTTAATACTCGATACTATAATATATCGCATCCGTTACCAATTATTCGGTATCCTTTGATTTATACACAGAATGAACTAAAAATATATATCAAATTTATTTTATTTATTTATATATTTAATATTATTATTATTATTTTATATTACAAAGTTTCTTAACGAAGCTTACAATGATTTCTCATATCGTACTTAACAAAATTATTTAGATCATATAAAATTTAAATTGTTAAAAAATTTGTATATTTATTATTATTATTATTTATTTTTATTAAAATTACATAACATAAAATTAATAATATTTTAATAATTATATAAATTAATTCTTATTTAAAATAATCTTATATTAATCTCAACAAATACTCTAATAATATATTTTGTCATAAATTTTTTTATATTTAAAATAAATATTATAATATATAAATACTTATATCAGTATAAAATTTCTTTATATAATTATGAAAAAATTAATTTAATAGTTAATTATTGATATTAATGCATAAATAAAAGTATTTTCTAATGAAATATATTTTGTCAATGTTCGATTAACACATTTCATAATAATACGTTTTCATTATTGACAAAAAAAGTTTTTCTAAAAATGAAATCTTATACTATAATATATATATTTATATATTAAATTTTTTAATTATTTATATACTAATAATTTATAATAAATCGATATTAAATAAAAAATAAAAATATATACTTTTTAAGTTTACCTTAAAAATATTATTGTTTTGTATGATTGAAATAATTAATATTAAACTATGTTTATTAATAATTGTTAATAAAAAAATTAAATATATTTTAATTTATAAAATAAATATTATTATTAAATTTATAATTTATTATTTTATATATTATAGAAATTGAAAAAATAAATCATGTTTACTACGACAGTAAATTAGAAATACTATTTAATTTTTATGTGTTTTCTACATGGTACTTTGACTTACATAGGGACTTATATTATTGTGAATAATGATATAATTGAAAACCTTTATTTTTTATTTGATAGAATTATTATATTTTATCATTTAAATATTTATAATAAATACATTATTTTTATAAAGTAAAAAAATATGGCCGAAGAAAATTCTACAGCTGTTGCAGCAACTGCGGTTACTGCTGCTTCTACAACACCAACAAAAAAAGCAACAGCTTCTGGTGCTAAACGTACAAAACAACATTCAAAACCAACACATCCACGTACATCAGAAATGGTTGTTAACGCAATTAAAAATTTAAAAGAACGTGGTGGTTCATCATTACAAGCAATTAAAAAATATTTAGCTGCAAATTATAAAGTGGATTCTGATAAAATTTCACCATTTATTAAAAAATATTTAAAAGCTGCTGTAACTGAGGGAGCCTTGGTACAAACTAAAGGTAAAGGTGCATCTGGTTCATTCAAATTGGCTGCTTCCGCTTCATCTAATTCTTCAGCTAAATCAAAAGGATCCAAAAAAGAAAGTGGAGCAAAAGGCTCAGCAAAGAGTGCTAAAAGTAAACGGGCACCAAAAGAAAAGAAAGCCACAACTACATCATTGGCAGCCAAAAAGCCTAAAGCAAAAAAAGCGACTCCATCATCATCAACTGCTGCTAAAAAAGTTACTGCAAAATCATCAGCGGCATCAAAAAAAGCACCAGTTAAAGCAAAACCAGCAAAAAGTACAAAATCCGCTGCCAAAAGTAGCCCTGCTCGTAAACCGAAAGCACCAAAAGCTAAGAAAGCTTCTGTTGCCAAATCATCTCCTACAAAAATTAAAAAAGCAGCACCAAAAAAGAAATGATCTGTTACTTTAATAATATATTGAAATATTTCATTATTTTTGCTAAAAAATGAAAATAACATAGGCCTTAATACAGGCCACAAATTAATATTTGATAAGAGTAAATTATTTTTTGTATAAATATTTTATAAAATAATAGTTTAGAAACATTTGCCACAGTCAGTACCACGGATGGGTGGCCACTTGAGAATACTGTGTGCGGTTGCATTTTTATTTAAAATATATGGTATAATAAATAAGTATATATTTAAATTGATTACTTCATTGAAAATTTTAATAATATACTTTAATATTAATGATATTTATGAAAAATATATATTTGTAAAAATTTTCATTTATTACTGGCAACAGCCATACCACGTTGAAAACACCGGTTCTCGTCCGATCACCGAAGTTAAGCAACATTGGGCACAGTCAGTACTTGGATGGGTGACCGCTTGGGAACACTGTGTGCGGTTGCCTTTTTATATTAAAAATATATATTATTTTTCTTCTTTTCTTTTTTTTTACACACCATATATAAATATATGTTATTTAGAAATGTAAACCTTTTATATTATTCGTCAACAAATAAATATTATTTTTTGTATAAAATTTTATTGCATTTATAACTCATATCATGGTTACTTTAAAGCGAGAAGTTTTTTTAATATTTCAAATGAATATAAAATAATATAAATTTTATGAAATTTATTTATTTTTAGAAATAGCAATCGCTTATAATTATAACAAAATTTTAATAATGTTTAATTTTATTTCAATAATTTATATATATATATATATATATATATTTTTTAATAAAAATAATATACTCTTATTTAATAATATATGTTGGTCCTAAATATAGGACCGAAAATATTTCTTATTTGTTTTTTTTTTTTTAAATTGTCATTTAAAACGCTTATGCACGTTCTCCACGAATACGTCTTGCCAATTGTATATCCTTAGGCATAATTGTAACACGCTTTGCATGAATTGCGCATAAATTGGTATCTTCAAATAAACCTACTAAATAGGCTTCACTAGCTTCTTGTAATGCCATAACAGCTGAACTTTGGAAACGTAAATCGGTTTTAAAATCTTGTGCAATTTCACGTACTAAACGTTGGAATGGTAATTTACGAATTAACAATTCAGTACTTTTTTGATAACGACGAATTTCTCGTAAAGCTACTGTACCAGGACGATATCTGTGTGGTTTTTTTACTCCACCAGTTGCTGGTGCACTTTTACGTGCAGCTTTCGTTGCTAATTGTTTTCTTGGTGCTTTACCACCAGTTGATTTACGTGCAGTTTGCTTGGTTCTAGCCATTTTCAAATAATAATGTTTTTACAAAAAAACACACAATTTTAAAAATTATATTCGACAATTTGATACTACAAAGTCAAATGTTTAAATGCGAAATAAATGTGTTGTATTTATATTTATATGAAATTTCAAAATTTTTGTTGTCATATCCTATTGGATAGCTATCAGAGTATGGACTAATCAAATTGTATAGGCGTGGCTTAAAAAATCTTTAATGCTTTATATAAAAAGGCACAATTGTACCGGCGCTCACATACATTACAATACTTGTGAGGTTAACACACGTGTTATCCGTTCGTTAAAATATTGTAAATAATTTTTTATTAAAATGACTGGCAGAGGAAAAGGTGGAAAGGGTCTTGGAAAAGGGGGTGCAAAACGTCATAGAAAAGTTTTGCGTGATAATATCCAAGGTATTACAAAACCTGCAATTCGTCGTTTAGCACGACGAGGTGGAGTAAAACGTATCTCTGGTTTAATTTATGAAGAAACACGTGGTGTACTTAAAGTATTCCTTGAAAATGTTATTCGGGATGCTGTTACATATACTGAACACGCAAAACGTAAAACAGTTACAGCTATGGATGTTGTATATGCATTAAAACGACAAGGTCGTACTTTGTATGGTTTTGGAGGTTAAGAAAATATAATAATTTACTTAAAATATTTAGTAAATTTATTAAAGAATATTTAATACATCCGATAAATTTAAACAGGCTTTCCTTTTTGGGAAGCCACTAATTTTATTTATATAAGAGTAAATAAATTTGTTAATAAATATAACATATTATATAATTTGTTTACAACAAATTATTTTGTTTATAACATACATTACCAAATATTTTTATTTATTTTTTTTTTTTATTGTAATATATCTGCAATAATAACTTATAATTTGTATATTATCTATTTTATTTTACAATAACTTATTGAATTTTTGAAAAAATTTTATTATAAATTAATATACTATTATATTTTTTATATATACAAGTTAAGAGTAACAAGTATCGATAGGAGATTATCGAATTTATAACTAATAAAACATTTCGCCTTAATCAAAGAAAATAAAGATTTTGCTATACCATTTTTTATACTTTCAATAAATAATTTATTATTAAATTTTTATTATTTCATTTATTTTTTAAAATTATTAAAAATATTTTTCTAATAATTATAAGCGTACATAAACAAGTAGTAAATGTAAAATGAAAATAATAAAGGTAATGTAATGCATTTGCATTACACTGATTTACGATATATATTCCGCGATATCCTTTATTATATTTAAAATTAATAATATTGATATACTAATAATAGATATATTCAAGCTATTAATATATAAAATTTTATATTAAATATGATATTAATAATTGTTTATTTTATTTTTTTGTATATATAAAAATAATTTACTCTTATTTAAAAAATTTGATGGCTCTCTTAAAAAGAGAGCCGTTTTTATATGTTGATGTATTTTTATGTTATCAATTAAATAATATTTTCGATTTATTTATTTTGAACTTGTATATTTTGTAACAGCTTTAGTACCTTCACTAACAGCGTGCTTTGCCAATTCACCAGGTAATAATAATCGAACTGCGGTTTGAATTTCCCGACTTGTGATTGTTGAACGTTTATTATAATGTGCTAAACGTGATGCTTCAGCAGCAATACGTTCAAAAATATCATTAACAAAACTGTTCATGATACTCATAGCTTTACTAGAGATACCAGTATCAGGATGCACTTGTTTTAATACTTTGTAAATGTAAATTGCATATGATTCCTTGCGCTTCCTCTTCTTTTTCTTATCACTCTTTGATATATTTTTTTGAGCTTTGCCAGCTTTTTTTGCTGCTTTTCCACTTGTTTTTGGTGGCATTGTTACAAACAATTAATATACACAGATAGTTACAGAACACCAGTCAGTATATGTATGAGCGTGTCGTGTATACAACTAGCGTATTATATACGCGAAGATGGATATAACAATAAAAATGAATACTACTCTCTGATTGGCTGAAAATAATACTATAAGGTGATTGGTTTATTTTTAAAGTTTTATATTTTATAAATATTATAAATTAAAATACCCAAATAACATTTTAAACATTTATGTTACAATCCCCGTAACGTACACATCTGTGTGATTATATTTACAAAAAAAAGTATTAATTAAATAAATTTATTCGCTATGTCTGGACGAGGTAAAGGTGGTAAAGTAAAGGGAAAGGCAAAGTCAAGATCAAGCCGAGCAGGATTACAATTTCCTGTTGGAAGAATTCACAGATTATTACGAAAAGGAAATTATGCTGAACGAGTAGGTGCTGGTGCCCCAGTATATTTGGCTGCTGTTATGGAATATTTGGCTGCAGAAGTTCTCGAGTTAGCTGGTAATGCTGCCCGTGATAACAAAAAAACACGTATCATTCCACGTCATTTACAATTGGCAATTCGTAATGATGAAGAATTAAATAAATTATTATCTGGTGTAACAATTGCTCAAGGTGGTGTATTACCAAACATTCAAGCAGTGTTATTACCAAAGAAAACTGAAAAGAAAGCATAAATTAAAAACATTGCATTAATTTTTATAATAATAATACATCGATCATAGGCCTTTTAATAAAAGGCCACAAATTTATTTAAAATAAGAGTAAAAATTATTTTTATAAATAATATATTATAATATTTTTTTAAAGAATCAATTTAAATAATTATAAATTAATGATTCTTTTTTTTTTTTCTTTTTTTATATGTTATTATGGAAATAATTCATCATATTATGATGACATTTAGGTAACATATTATAAGAATATTCATAAAATATTATCAAAATAATATTGTATTATGATGATATTTAGACAAAATATTATAAGAATATACACAAAATATTATCAAAATAATATCATTAGATAACAAAACTGTTCATGATACTCATACCTTTACTAGAGATAAAAGTATCAGGATGCACTTGTATTAATACATATTATCACAACATCACAAAATATTTTTTAAAAGGAAAAATTTTTTTAAAATTATTATAAAATTTGATTGAATTAAATTTCAATTTATTTTTTTAATAATTAAAGAAAAAAAAAAAAAAAGCATATAAACTTTCTATTGAAAATGTTATTTTAAACTAGATGGCCAAGTGAACTTCGTTACACAAACAATATATGACGTATTCGTTATTTAAATAATCAGTATCCTTTGATATTATATCAATACGTTACTCTCTTCTTTTGATACATATTAATAAAATTTCAATTTATAAGATTTTATGTCAATTATATAAATAATATTATAAATTTTCTAAATACATAAGTTAAGTAACAAAAAATTTGAATAACAAGATAAATTTATATATTATGTTTTAATACTCGATACTATAATATATCGCATCCGTTACCAATTATTCGGTATCCTTTGATTTATACACAGAATGAACTAAAAATATATATCAAATTTATTTTATTTATTTATATATTTAATATTATTATTATTATTTTATATTACAAAGTTTCTTAACGAAGCTTACAATGATTTCTCATATCGTACTTAACAAAATTATTTAGATCATATAAAATTTAAATTGTTAAAAAATTTGTATATTTATTATTATTATTATTTATTTTTATTAAAATTACATAACATAAAATTAATAATATTTTAATAATTATATAAATTAATTCTTATTTAAAATAATCTTATATTAATCTCAACAAATACTCTAATAATATATTTTGTCATAAATTTTTTTATATTTAAAATAAATATTATAATATATAAATACTTATATCAGTATAAAATTTCTTTATATAATTATGAAAAAATTAATTTAATAGTTAATTATTGATATTAATGCATAAATAAAAGTATTTTCTAATGAAATATATTTTGTCAATGTTCGATTAACACATTTCATAATAATACGTTTTCATTATTGACAAAAAAAGTTTTTCTAAAAATGAAATCTTATACTATAATATATATATTTATATATTAAATTTTTTAATTATTTATATACTAATAATTTATAATAAATCGATATTAAATAAAAAATAAAAATATATACTTTTTAAGTTTACCTTAAAAATATTATTGTTTTGTATGATTGAAATAATTAATATTAAACTATGTTTATTAATAATTGTTAATAAAAAAATTAAATATATTTTAATTTATAAAATAAATATTATTATTAAATTTATAATTTATTATTTTATATATTATAGAAATTGAAAAAATAAATCATGTTTACTACGACAGTAAATTAGAAATACTATTTAATTTTTATGTGTTTTCTACATGGTACTTTGACTTACATAGGGACTTATATTATTGTGAATAATGATATAATTGAAAACCTTTATTTTTTATTTGATAGAATTATTATATTTTATCATTTAAATATTTATAATAAATACATTATTTTTATAAAGTAAAAAAATATGGCCGAAGAAAATTCTACAGCTGTTGCAGCAACTGCGGTTACTGCTGCTTCTACAACACCAACAAAAAAAGCAACAGCTTCTGGTGCTAAACGTACAAAACAACATTCAAAACCAACACATCCACGTACATCAGAAATGGTTGTTAACGCAATTAAAAATTTAAAAGAACGTGGTGGTTCATCATTACAAGCAATTAAAAAATATTTAGCTGCAAATTATAAAGTGGATTCTGATAAAATTTCACCATTTATTAAAAAATATTTAAAAGCTGCTGTAACTGAGGGAGCCTTGGTACAAACTAAAGGTAAAGGTGCATCTGGTTCATTCAAATTGGCTGCTTCCGCTTCATCTAATTCTTCAGCTAAATCAAAAGTATCCAAAAAAGAAAGTGGAGCAAAAGGTTCAGCAAAGAGTGCTAAAAGTAAACGGGCACCAAAAGAAAAGAAAGCCACAACTACATCATTGGCAGCCAAAAAGCCTAAAGCAAAAAAAGCGACTCCATCATCATCAACTGCTGCTAAAAAAGTTACTGCAAAATCATCAGCGGCATCAAAAAAAGCACCAGTTAAAGCAAAACCAGCAAAAAGTACAAAATCCGCTGCCAAAAGTAGCCCTGCTCGTAAACCGAAAGCACCAAAAGCTAAGAAAGCTTCTGTTGCCAAATCATCTCCTACAAAAATTAAAAAAGCAGCACCAAAAAAGAAATGATCTGTTACTTTAATAATATATTGAAATATTTCATTATTTTTGCTAAAAAATGAAAATAACATAGGCCTTAATACAGGCCACAAATTAATATTTGATAAGAGTAAATTATTTTTTGTATAAATATTTTATAAAATAATAGTTTAGAAACATTTGCCACAGTCAGTACCACGGATGGGTGGCCACTTGAGAATACTGTGTGCGGTTGCATTTTTATTTAAAATATATGGTATAATAAATAAGTATATATTTAAATTGATTACTTCATTGAAAATTTTAATAATATACTTTAATATTAATGATATTTATGAAAAATATATATTTGTAAAAATTTTCATTTATTACTGGCAACAGCCATACCACGTTGAAAACACCGGTTCTCGTCCGATCACCGAAGTTAAGCAACATTGGGCACAGTCAGTACTTGGATGGGTGACCGCTTGGGAACACTGTGTGCGGTTGCCTTTTTATATTAAAAATATAAATTATTTTTCTTCTTTTCTTTTTTTTTACACACCATATATAAATATATGTTATTTAGAAATGTAAACCTTTTATATTATTCGTCAACAAATAAATATTATTTTTTGTATAAAATTTTATTGCATTTATAACTCATATCATGGTTACTTTAAAGCGAGAAGTTTTTTTAATATTTCAAATGAATATAAAATAATATAAATTTTATGAAATTTATTTATTTTTAGAAATAGCAATCGCTTATAATTATAACAAAATTTTAATAATGTTTAATTTTATTTCAATAATTTATATATATATATATATATATATATTTTTTAATAAAAATAATATACTCTTATTTAATAATATATGTTGGTCCTATATATAGGACCGAAAATATTTCTTATTTGTTTTTTTTTTTTTAAATTGTCATTTAAAACGCTTATGCACGTTCTCCACGAATACGTCTTGCCAATTGTATATCCTTAGGCATAATTGTAACACGCTTTGCATGAATTGCGCATAAATTGGTATCTTCAAATAAACCTACTAAATAGGCTTCACTAGCTTCTTGTAATGCCATAACAGCTGAACTTTGGAAACGTAAATCGGTTTTAAAATCTTGTGCAATTTCACGTACTAAACGTTGGAATGGTAATTTACGAATTAACAATTCAGTACTTTTTTGATAACGACGAATTTCTCGTAAAGCTACTGTACCAGGACGATATCTGTGTGGTTTTTTTACTCCACCAGTTGCTGGTGCACTTTTACGTGCAGCTTTCGTTGCTAATTGTTTTCTTGGTGCTTTACCACCAGTTGATTTACGTGCAGTTTGCTTGGTTCTAGCCATTTTCAAATAATAATGTTTTTACAAAAAAACACACAATTTTAAAAATTATATTCGACAATTTGATACTACAAAGTCAAATGTTTAAATGCGAAATAAATGTGTTGTATTTATATTTATATGAAATTTCAAAATTTTTGTTGTCATATCCTATTGGATAGCTATCAGAGTATGGACTAATCAAATTGTATAGGCGTGGCTTAAAAAATCTTTAATGCTTTATATAAAAAGGCACAATTGTACCGGCGCTCACATACATTACAATACTTGTGAGGTTAACACACGTGTTATCCGTTCGTTAAAATATTGTAAATAATTTTTTATTAAAATGACTGGCAGAGGAAAAGGTGGAAAGGGTCTTGGAAAAGGGGGTGCAAAACGTCATAGAAAAGTTTTGCGTGATAATATCCAAGGTATTACAAAACCTGCAATTCGTCGTTTAGCACGACGAGGTGGAGTAAAACGTATCTCTGGTTTAATTTATGAAGAAACACGTGGTGTACTTAAAGTATTCCTTGAAAATGTTATTCGGGATGCTGTTACATATACTGAACACGCAAAACGTAAAACAGTTACAGCTATGGATGTTGTATATGCATTAAAACGACAAGGTCGTACTTTGTATGGTTTTGGAGGTTAAGAAAATATAATAATTTACTTAAAATATTTAGTAAATTTATTAAAGAATATTTAATACATCCGATAAATTTAAACAGGCTTTCCTTTTTGGGAAGCCACTAATTTTATTTATATAAGAGTAAATAAATTTGTTAATAAATATAACATATTATATAATTTGTTTACAACAAATTATTTTGTTTATAACATACATTACCAAATATTTTTATTTATTTTTTTTTTTTATTGTAATATATCTGCAATAATAACTTATAATTTGTATATTATCTATTTTATTTTACAATAACTTATTGAATTTTTGAAAAAATTTTATTATAAATTAATATACTATTATATTTTTTATATATACAAGTTAAGAGTAACAAGTATCGATAGGAGATTATCGAATTTATAACTAATAAAACATTTCGCCTTAATCAAAGAAAATAAAGATTTTGCTATACCATTTTTTATACTTTCAATAAATAATTTATTATTAAATTTTTATTATTTCATTTATTTTTTAAAATTATTAAAAATATTTTTCTAATAATTATAAGCGTACATAAACAAGTAGTAAATGTAAAATGAAAATAATAAAGGTAATGTAATGCATTTGCATTACACTGATTTACGATATATATTCCGCGATATCCTTTATTATATTTAAAATTAATAATATTGATATACTAATAATAGATATATTCAAGCTATTAATATATAAAATTTTATATTAAATATGATATTAATAATTGTTTATTTTATTTTTTTGTATATATAAAAATAATTTACTCTTATTTAAAAAATTTGATGGCTCTCTTAAAAAGAGAGCCGTTTTTATATGTTGATGTATTTTTATGTTATCAATTAAATAATATTTTCGATTTATTTATTTTGAACTTGTATATTTTGTAACAGCTTTAGTACCT
Source organism: Chrysoperla carnea (assembly GCF_905475395.1). Classification (NCBI taxonomy): domain Eukaryota; kingdom Metazoa; phylum Arthropoda; class Insecta; order Neuroptera; family Chrysopidae; genus Chrysoperla; species Chrysoperla carnea. Next base: position 27,633 of record NW_025408064.1, read on the forward strand.
TCACTAACAGCGTGCTTTGCCAATTCACCAGGTAATAATAATCGAACTGCGGTTTGAATTTCCCGACTTGTGATTGTTGAACGTTTATTATAATGTGCTAAACGTGATGCTTCAGCAGCAATACGTTCAAAAATATCATTAACAAAACTGTTCATGATACTCATAGCTTTACTAGAGATACCAGTATCAGGATGCACTTGTTTTAATACTTTGTAAATGTAAATTGCATATGATTCCTTGCGCTTCCTCTTCTTTTTCTTATCACTCTTTGATATATTTTTTTGAGCTTTGCCAGCTTTTTTTGCTGCTTTTCCACTTGTTTTTGGTGGCATTGTTACAAACAATTAATATACACAGATAGTTACAGAACACCAGTCAGTATATGTATGAGCGTGTCGTGTATACAACTAGCGTATTATATACGCGAAGATGGATATAACAATAAAAATGAATACTACTCTCTGATTGGCTGAAAATAATACTATAAGGTGATTGGTTTATTTTTAAAGTTTTATATTTTATAAATATTATAAATTAAAATACCCAAATAACATTTTAAACATTTATGTTACAATCCCCGTAACGTACACATCTGTGTGATTATATTTACAAAAAAAAGTATTAATTAAATAAATTTATTCGCTATGTCTGGACGAGGTAAAGGTGGTAAAGTAAAGGGAAAGGCAAAGTCAAGATCAAGCCGAGCAGGATTACAATTTCCTGTTGGAAGAATTCACAGATTATTACGAAAAGGAAATTATGCTGAACGAGTAGGTGCTGGTGCCCCAGTATATTTGGCTGCTGTTATGGAATATTTGGCTGCAGAAGTTCTCGAGTTAGCTGGTAATGCTGCCCGTGATAACAAAAAAACACGTATCATTCCACGTCATTTACAATTGGCAATTCGTAATGATGAAGAATTAAATAAATTATTATCTGGTGTAACAATTGCTCAAGGTGGTGTATTACCAAACATTCAAGCAGTGTTATTACCAAAGAAAACTGAAAAGAAAGCATAAATTAAAAACATTGCATTAATTTTTATAATAATAATACATCGATCATAGGCCTTTTAATAAAAGGCCACAAATTTATTTAAAATAAGAGTAAAAATTATTTTTATAAATAATATATTATAATATTTTTTTAAAGAATCAATTTAAATAATTATAAATTAATGATTCTTTTTTTTTTTTCTTTTTTTATATGTTATTATGGAAATAATTCATCATATTATGATGACATTTAGGTAACATATTATAAGAATATTCATAAAATATTATCAAAATAATATTGTATTATGATGATATTTAGACAAAATATTATAAGAATATACACAAAATATTATCAAAATAATATCATTAGATAACAAAACTGTTCATGATACTCATACCTTTACTAGAGATAAAAGTATCAGGATGCACTTGTATTAATACATATTATCACAACATCACAAAATATTTTTTAAAAGGAAAAATTTTTTTAAAATTATTATAAAATTTGATTGAATTAAATTTCAATTTATTTTTTTAATAATTAAAGAAAAAAAAAAAAAAAGCATATAAACTTTCTATTGAAAATGTTATTTTAAACTAGATGGCCAAGTGAACTTCGTTACACAAACAATATATGACGTATTCGTTATTTAAATAATCAGTATCCTTTGATATTATATCAATACGTTACTCTCTTCTTTTGATACATATTAATAAAATTTCAATTTATAAGATTTTATGTCAATTATATAAATAATATTATAAATTTTCTAAATACATAAGTTAAGTAACAAAAA
>NW_025408065.1:0-29227 GCF_905475395.1 Chrysoperla carnea
TCAATTTAAATATATACTTATTTATTATACCATATATTTTAAATAAAAATGCAACCGCACACAGTATTCTCAAGTGGCCACCCATCCGTGGTACTGACTGTGGCAAATGTTTCTTAACTATTATTTTATAAAATATTTATACAAAAAATAATTTACTCTTATCAAATATTAATTTGTGGCCTGTATTAAGGCCTATGTTATTTTCATTTTTTAGCAAAAATAATGAAATATTTCAATATATTATTAAAGTAACAGATCATTTCTTTTTTGGTGCTGCTTTTTTAATTTTTGTAGGAGATGATTTGGCAACAGAAGCTTTCTTAGCTTTTGGTGCTTTCGGTTTACGAGCAGGGCTACTTTTGGCAGCGGATTTTGTACTTTTTGCTGGTTTTGCTTTAACTGGTGCTTTTTTTGATGCCGCTGATGATTTTGCAGTAACTTTTTTAGCAGCAGTTGATGATGATGGAGTCGCTTTTTTTGCTTTAGGCTTTTTGGCTGCCAATGATGTAGTTGTGGCTTTCTTTTCTTTTGGTGCCCGTTTACTTTTAGCACTCTTTGCTGAACCTTTTGCTCCACTTTCTTTTTTGGATACTTTTGATTTAGCTGAAGAATTAGATGAAGCGGAAGCAGCCAATTTGAATGAACCAGATGCACCTTTACCTTTAGTTTGTACCAAGGCTCCCTCAGTTACAGCAGCTTTTAAATATTTTTTAATAAATGGTGAAATTTTATCAGAATCCACTTTATAATTTGCAGCTAAATATTTTTTAATTGCTTGTAATGATGAACCACCACGTTCTTTTAAATTTTTAATTGCGTTAACAACCATTTCTGATGTACGTGGATGTGTTGGTTTTGAATGTTGTTTTGTACGTTTAGCACCAGAAGCTGTTGCTTTTTTTGTTGGTGTTGTAGAAGCAGCAGTAACCGCAGTTGCTGCAACAGCTGTAGAATTTTCTTCGGCCATATTTTTTTACTTTATAAAAATAATGTATTTATTATAAATATTTAAATGATAAAATATAATAATTCTATCAAATAAAAAATAAAGGTTTTCAATTATATCATTATTCACAATAATATAAGTCCCTATGTAAGTCAAAGTACCATGTAGAAAACACATAAAAATTAAATAGTATTTCTAATTTACTGTCGTAGTAAACATGATTTATTTTTTCAATTTCTATAATATATAAAATAATAAATTATAAATTTAATAATAATATTTATTTTATAAATTAAAATATATTTAATTTTTTTATTAACAATTATTAATAAACATAGTTTAATATTAATTATTTCAATCATACAAAACAATAATATTTTTAAGGTAAACTTAAAAAGTATATATTTTTATTTTTTATTTAATATCGATTTATTATAAATTATTAGTATATAAATAATTAAAAAATTTAATATATAAATATATATATTATAGTATAAGATTTCATTTTTAGAAAAACTTTTTTTGTCAATAATGAAAACGTATTATTATGAAATGTGTTAATCGAACATTGACAAAATATATTTCATTAGAAAATACTTTTATTTATGCATTAATATCAATAATTAACTATTAAATTAATTTTTTCATAATTATATAAAGAAATTTTATACTGATATAAGTATTTATATATTATAATATTTATTTTAAATATAAAAAAATTTATGACAAAATATATTATTAGAGTATTTGTTGAGATTAATATAAGATTATTTTAAATAAGAATTAATTTATATAATTATTAAAATATTATTAATTTTATGTTATGTAATTTTAATAAAAATAAATAATAATAATAATAAATATACAAATTTTTTAACAATTTAAATTTTATATGATCTAAATAATTTTGTTAAGTACGATATGAGAAATCATTGTAAGCTTCGTTAAGAAACTTTGTAATATAAAATAATAATAATAATATTAAATATATAAATAAATAAAATAAATTTGATATATATTTTTAGTTCATTCTGTGTATAAATCAAAGGATACCGAATAATTGGTAACGGATGCGATATATTATAGTATCGAGTATTAAAACATAATATATAAATTTATCTTGTTATTCAAATTTTTTGTTACTTAACTTATGTATTTAGAAAATTTATAATATTATTTATATAATTGACATAAAATCTTATAAATTGAAATTTTATTAATATGTATCAAAAGAAGAGAGTAACGTATTGATATAATATCAAAGGATACTGATTATTTAAATAACGAATACGTCATATATTGTTTGTGTAACGAAGTTCACTTGGCCATCTAGTTTAAAATAACATTTTCAATAGAAAGTTTATATGCTTTGTTTTTTTTTTTTCTTTAATTATTAAAAAAATAAATTGAAATTTAATTCAATCAAATTTTATAATAATTTTAAAAAAATTTTTCCTTTTAAAAAATATTTTGTGATGTTGTGATAATATGTATTAATACAAGTGCATCCTGATACTTTTATCTCTAGTAAAGGTATGAGTATCATGAACAGTTTTGTTATCTAATGATATTATTTTGATAATATTTTGTGTATATTCTTATAATATTTTGTCTAAATATCATCATAATACAATATTATTTTGATAATATTTTATGAATATTCTTATAATATGTTACCTAAATGTCATCATAATATGATGAATTATTTCCATAATAACATATAAAAAAAGAAAAAAAAAAAAAGAATCATTAATTTATAATTATTTAAATTGATTCTTTAAAAAAATATTATAATATATTATTTATAAAAATAATTTTTACTCTTATTTTAAATAAATTTGTGGCCTTTTATTAAAAGGCCTATGATCGATGTATTATTATTATAAAAATTAATGCAATGTTTTTAATTTATGCTTTCTTTTCAGTTTTCTTTGGTAATAACACTGCTTGAATGTTTGGTAATACACCACCTTGAGCAATTGTTACACCAGATAATAATTTATTTAATTCTTCATCATTACGAATTGCCAATTGTAAATGACGTGGAATGATACGTGTTTTTTTGTTATCACGGGCAGCATTACCAGCTAACTCGAGAACTTCTGCAGCCAAATATTCCATAACAGCAGCCAAATATACTGGGGCACCAGCACCTACTCGTTCAGCATAATTTCCTTTTCGTAATAATCTGTGAATTCTTCCAACAGGAAATTGTAATCCTGCTCGGCTTGATCTTGACTTTGCCTTTCCCTTTACTTTACCACCTTTACCTCGTCCAGACATAGCGAATAAATTTATTTAATTAATATTTTTTTTTGTAAATATAATCACACAGATGTGTACGTTACGGGGATTGTAACATAAATGTTTAAAATGTTATTTGGGTATTTTAATTTATAATATTTATAAAATATAAAACTTTAAAAATAAACCAATCACCTTATAGTATTATTTTTAGCCAATCAGAGAGTAGTATTCATTTTTATTGTTATATCCATCTTCGCGTATATAATACGCTAGTTGTATACACGACACGCTCATACATATACTGACTGGTGTTCTGTAACTATCTGTGTATATTAATTGTTTGTAACAATGCCACCAAAAACAAGTGGAAAAGCAGCAAAAAAAGCTGGCAAAGCTCAAAAAAATATATCAAAGAGTGATAAGAAAAAGAAGAGGAAGCGCAAGGAATCATATGCAATTTACATTTACAAAGTATTAAAACAAGTGCATCCTGATACTGGTATCTCTAGTAAAGCTATGAGTATCATGAACAGTTTTGTTAATGATATTTTTGAACGTATTGCTGCTGAAGCATCACGTTTAGCACATTATAATAAACGTTCAACAATCACAAGTCGGGAAATTCAAACCGCAGTTCGATTATTATTACCTGGTGAATTGGCAAAGCACGCTGTTAGTGAAGGTACTAAAGCTGTTACAAAATATACAAGTTCAAAATAAATAAATCGAAAATATTATTTAATTGATAACATAAAAATACATCAACATATAAAAATGGCTCTCTTTTTAAGAGAGCCATCAAATTTTTTAAATAAGAGTAAATTATTTTTATATATACAAAAAAATAAAATAAACAATTATTAATATCATATTTAATATAAAATTTTATATATTAATAGCTTGAATATATCTATTATTAGTATATCAATATTATTAATTTTAAATATAATAAAGGATATCGCGGAATATATATCGTAAATCAGTGTAATGCAAATGCATTACATTACCTTTATTATTTTCATTTTACATTTACTACTTGTTTATGTACGCTTATAATTATTAGAAAAATATTTTTAATAATTTTAAAAAATAAATGAAATAATAAAAATTTAATAATAAATTATTTATTGAAAGTATAAAAAATGGTATAGCAAAATCTTTATTTTCTTTGATTAAGGCGAAATGTTTTATTAGTTATAAATTCGATAATCTCCTATCGATACTTGTTACTCTTAACTTGTATATATAAAAAATATAATAGTATATTAATTTATAATAAAATTTTTTCAAAAATTCAATAAGTTATTGTAAAATAAAATAGATAATATACAAATTATAATTTATTATTGCAGATATATTACAATAAAAAAAAAAAAAATAAATAAAAATATTTGGTAATGTATGTTATAAACAAAATAATTTGTTGTAAACAAATTATATAATATGTTATATTTATTAACAAATTTATTTACTCTTATATAAATAAAATTAGTGGCTTCCCAAAAAGGAAAGCCTGTTTAAATTTATCGGATGTATTAAATATTCTTTAATAAATTTACTAAATATTTTAAGTAAATTATTATATTTTCTTAACCTCCAAAACCATACAAAGTACGACCTTGTCGTTTTAATGCATATACAACATCCATAGCTGTAACTGTTTTACGTTTTGCGTGTTCAGTATATGTAACAGCATCCCGAATAACATTTTCAAGGAATACTTTAAGTACACCACGTGTTTCTTCATAAATTAAACCAGAGATACGTTTTACTCCACCTCGTCGTGCTAAACGACGAATTGCAGGTTTTGTAATACCTTGGATATTATCACGCAAAACTTTTCTATGACGTTTTGCACCCCCTTTTCCAAGACCCTTTCCACCTTTTCCTCTGCCAGTCATTTTAATAAAAAATTATTTACAATATTTTAACGAACGGATAACACGTGTGTTAACCTCACAAGTATTGTAATGTATGTGAGCGCCGGTACAATTGTGCCTTTTTATATAAAGCATTAAAGATTTTTTAAGCCACGCCTATACAATTTGATTAGTCCATACTCTGATAGCTATCCAATAGGATATGACAACAAAAATTTTGAAATTTCATATAAATATAAATACAACACATTTATTTCGCATTTAAACATTTGACTTTGTAGTATCAAATTGTCGAATATAATTTTTAAAATTGTGTGTTTTTTTGTAAAAACATTATTATTTGAAAATGGCTAGAACCAAGCAAACTGCACGTAAATCAACTGGTGGTAAAGCACCAAGAAAACAATTAGCAACGAAAGCTGCACGTAAAAGTGCACCAGCAACTGGTGGAGTAAAAAAACCACACAGATATCGTCCTGGTACAGTAGCTTTACGAGAAATTCGTCGTTATCAAAAAAGTACTGAATTGTTAATTCGTAAATTACCATTCCAACGTTTAGTACGTGAAATTGCACAAGATTTTAAAACCGATTTACGTTTCCAAAGTTCAGCTGTTATGGCATTACAAGAAGCTAGTGAAGCCTATTTAGTAGGTTTATTTGAAGATACCAATTTATGCGCAATTCATGCAAAGCGTGTTAAAATTATGCCTAAGGATATACAATTGGCAAGACGTATTCGTGGAGAACGTGCATAAGCGTTTTAAATGACAATTTAAAAAAAAAAAAAACAAATAAGAAATATTTTCGGTCCTATATATAGGACCAACATATATTATTAAATAAGAGTATATTATTTTTATTAAAAAATATATATATATATATATATATAAATTATTGAAATAAAATTAAACATTATTAAAATTTTGTTATAATTATAAGCGATTGCTATTTCTAAAAATAAATAAATTTCATAAAATTTATATTATTTTATATTCATTTGAAATATTAAAAAAACTTCTCGCTTTAAAGTAACCATGATATGAGTTATAAATGCAATAAAATTTTATACAAAAAATAATATTTATTTGTTGACGAATAATATAAAAGGTTTACATTTCTAAATAACATATATTTATATATGGTGTGTAAAAAAAAAGAAAAGAAGAAAAATAATTTATATTTTTAATATAAAAAGGCAACCGCACACAGTGTTCCCAAGCGGTCACCCATCCAAGTACTGACTGTGCCCAATGTTGCTTAACTTCGGTGATCGGACGAGAACCGGTGTTTTCAACGTGGTATGGCTGTTGCCAGTAATAAATGAAAATTTTTACAAATATATATTTTTCATAAATATCATTAATATTAAAGTATATTATTAAAATTTTCAATGAAGTAATCAATTTAAATATATACTTATTTATTATACCATATATTTTAAATAAAAATGCAACCGCACACAGTATTCTCAAGTGGCCACCCATCCGTGGTACTGACTGTGGCAAATGTTTCTTAACTATTATTTTATAAAATATTTATACAAAAAATAATTTACTCTTATCAAATATTAATTTGTGGCCTGTATTAAGGCCTATGTTATTTTCATTTTTTAGCAAAAATAATGAAATATTTCAATATATTATTAAAGTAACAGATCATTTCTTTTTTGGTGCTGCTTTTTTAATTTTTGTAGGAGATGATTTGGCAACAGAAGCTTTCTTAGCTTTTGGTGCTTTCGGTTTACGAGCAGGGCTACTTTTGGCAGCGGATTTTGTACTTTTTGCTGGTTTTGCTTTAACTGGTGCTTTTTTTGATGCCGCTGATGATTTTGCAGTAACTTTTTTAGCAGCAGTTGATGATGATGGAGTCGCTTTTTTTGCTTTAGGCTTTTTGGCTGCCAATGATGTAGTTGTGGCTTTCTTTTCTTTTGGTGCCCGTTTACTTTTAGCACTCTTTGCTGAACCTTTTGCTCCACTTTCTTTTTTGGATACTTTTGATTTAGCTGAAGAATTAGATGAAGCGGAAGCAGCCAATTTGAATGAACCAGATGCACCTTTACCTTTAGTTTGTACCAAGGCTCCCTCAGTTACAGCAGCTTTTAAATATTTTTTAATAAATGGTGAAATTTTATCAGAATCCACTTTATAATTTGCAGCTAAATATTTTTTAATTGCTTGTAATGATGAACCACCACGTTCTTTTAAATTTTTAATTGCGTTAACAACCATTTCTGATGTACGTGGATGTGTTGGTTTTGAATGTTGTTTTGTACGTTTAGCACCAGAAGCTGTTGCTTTTTTTGTTGGTGTTGTAGAAGCAGCAGTAACCGCAGTTGCTGCAACAGCTGTAGAATTTTCTTCGGCCATATTTTTTTACTTTATAAAAATAATGTATTTATTATAAATATTTAAATGATAAAATATAATAATTCTATCAAATAAAAAATAAAGGTTTTCAATTATATCATTATTCACAATAATATAAGTCCCTATGTAAGTCAAAGTACCATGTAGAAAACACATAAAAATTAAATAGTATTTCTAATTTACTGTCGTAGTAAACATGATTTATTTTTTCAATTTCTATAATATATAAAATAATAAATTATAAATTTAATAATAATATTTATTTTATAAATTAAAATATATTTAATTTTTTTATTAACAATTATTAATAAACATAGTTTAATATTAATTATTTCAATCATACAAAACAATAATATTTTTAAGGTAAACTTAAAAAGTATATATTTTTATTTTTTATTTAATATCGATTTATTATAAATTATTAGTATATAAATAATTAAAAAATTTAATATATAAATATATATATTATAGTATAAGATTTCATTTTTAGAAAAACTTTTTTTGTCAATAATGAAAACGTATTATTATGAAATGTGTTAATCGAACATTGACAAAATATATTTCATTAGAAAATACTTTTATTTATGCATTAATATCAATAATTAACTATTAAATTAATTTTTTCATAATTATATAAAGAAATTTTATACTGATATAAGTATTTATATATTATAATATTTATTTTAAATATAAAAAAATTTATGACAAAATATATTATTAGAGTATTTGTTGAGATTAATATAAGATTATTTTAAATAAGAATTAATTTATATAATTATTAAAATATTATTAATTTTATGTTATGTAATTTTAATAAAAATAAATAATAATAATAATAAATATACAAATTTTTTAACAATTTAAATTTTATATGATCTAAATAATTTTGTTAAGTACGATATGAGAAATCATTGTAAGCTTCGTTAAGAAACTTTGTAATATAAAATAATAATAATAATATTAAATATATAAATAAATAAAATAAATTTGATATATATTTTTAGTTCATTCTGTGTATAAATCAAAGGATACCGAATAATTGGTAACGGATGCGATATATTATAGTATCGAGTATTAAAACATAATATATAAATTTATCTTGTTATTCAAATTTTTTGTTACTTAACTTATGTATTTAGAAAATTTATAATATTATTTATATAATTGACATAAAATCTTATAAATTGAAATTTTATTAATATGTATCAAAAGAAGAGAGTAACGTATTGATATAATATCAAAGGATACTGATTATTTAAATAACGAATACGTCATATATTGTTTGTGTAACGAAGTTCACTTGGTCATCTAGTTTAAAATAACATTTTCAATAGAAAGTTTATATGCTTTGTTTTTTTTTTTTCTTTAATTATTAAAAAAATAAATTGAAATTTAATTCAATCAAATTTTATAATAATTTTAAAAAAATTTTTCCTTTTAAAAAATATTTTGTGATGTTGTGATAATATGTATTAATACAAGTGCATCCTGATACTTTTATCTCTAGTAAAGGTATGAGTATCATGAACAGTTTTGTTATCTAATGATATTATTTTGATAATATTTTGTGTATATTCTTATAATATTTTGTCTAAATATCATCATAATACAATATTATTTTGATAATATTTTATGAATATTCTTATAATATGTTACCTAAATGTCATCATAATATGATGAATTATTTCCATAATAACATATAAAAAAAGAAAAAAAAAAAAAGAATCATTAATTTATAATTATTTAAATTGATTCTTTAAAAAAATATTATAATATATTATTTATAAAAATAATTTTTACTCTTATTTTAAATAAATTTGTGGCCTTTTATTAAAAGGCCTATGATCGATGTATTATTATTATAAAAATTAATGCAATGTTTTTAATTTATGCTTTCTTTTCAGTTTTCTTTGGTAATAACACTGCTTGAATGTTTGGTAATACACCACCTTGAGCAATTGTTACACCAGATAATAATTTATTTAATTCTTCATCATTACGAATTGCCAATTGTAAATGACGTGGAATGATACGTGTTTTTTTGTTATCACGGGCAGCATTACCAGCTAACTCGAGAACTTCTGCAGCCAAATATTCCATAACAGCAGCCAAATATACTGGGGCACCAGCACCTACTCGTTCAGCATAATTTCCTTTTCGTAATAATCTGTGAATTCTTCCAACAGGAAATTGTAATCCTGCTCGGCTTGATCTTGACTTTGCCTTTCCCTTTACTTTACCACCTTTACCTCGTCCAGACATAGCGAATAAATTTATTTAATTAATATTTTTTTTTGTAAATATAATCACACAGATGTGTACGTTACGGGGATTGTAACATAAATGTTTAAAATGTTATTTGGGTATTTTAATTTATAATATTTATAAAATATAAAACTTTAAAAATAAACCAATCACCTTATAGTATTATTTTTAGCCAATCAGAGAGTAGTATTCATTTTTATTGTTATATCCATCTTCGCGTATATAATACGCTAGTTGTATACACGACACGCTCATACATATACTGACTGGTGTTCTGTAACTATCTGTGTATATTAATTGTTTGTAACAATGCCACCAAAAACAAGTGGAAAAGCAGCAAAAAAAGCTGGCAAAGCTCAAAAAAATATATCAAAGAGTGATAAGAAAAAGAAGAGGAAGCGCAAGGAATCATATGCAATTTACATTTACAAAGTATTAAAACAAGTGCATCCTGATACTGGTATCTCTAGTAAAGCTATGAGTATCATGAACAGTTTTGTTAATGATATTTTTGAACGTATTGCTGCTGAAGCATCACGTTTAGCACATTATAATAAACGTTCAACAATCACAAGTCGGGAAATTCAAACCGCAGTTCGATTATTATTACCTGGTGAATTGGCAAAGCACGCTGTTAGTGAAGGTACTAAAGCTGTTACAAAATATACAAGTTCAAAATAAATAAATCGAAAATATTATTTAATTGATAACATAAAAATACATCAACATATAAAAATGGCTCTCTTTTTAAGAGAGCCATCAAATTTTTTAAATAAGAGTAAATTATTTTTATATATACAAAAAAATAAAATAAACAATTATTAATATCATATTTAATATAAAATTTTATATATTAATAGCTTGAATATATCTATTATTAGTATATCAATATTATTAATTTTAAATATAATAAAGGATATCGCGGAATATATATCGTAAATCAGTGTAATGCAAATGCATTACATTACCTTTATTATTTTCATTTTACATTTACTACTTGTTTATGTACGCTTATAATTATTAGAAAAATATTTTTAATAATTTTAAAAAATAAATGAAATAATAAAAATTTAATAATAAATTATTTATTGAAAGTATAAAAAATGGTATAGCAAAATCTTTATTTTCTTTGATTAAGGCGAAATGTTTTATTAGTTATAAATTCGATAATCTCCTATCGATACTTGTTACTCTTAACTTGTATATATAAAAAATATAATAGTATATTAATTTATAATAAAATTTTTTCAAAAATTCAATAAGTTATTGTAAAATAAAATAGATAATATACAAATTATAATTTATTATTGCAGATATATTACAATAAAAAAAAAAAAAATAAATAAAAATATTTGGTAATGTATGTTATAAACAAAATAATTTGTTGTAAACAAATTATATAATATGTTATATTTATTAACAAATTTATTTACTCTTATATAAATAAAATTAGTGGCTTCCCAAAAAGGAAAGCCTGTTTAAATTTATCGGATGTATTAAATATTCTTTAATAAATTTACTAAATATTTTAAGTAAATTATTATATTTTCTTAACCTCCAAAACCATACAAAGTACGACCTTGTCGTTTTAATGCATATACAACATCCATAGCTGTAACTGTTTTACGTTTTGCGTGTTCAGTATATGTAACAGCATCCCGAATAACATTTTCAAGGAATACTTTAAGTACACCACGTGTTTCTTCATAAATTAAACCAGAGATACGTTTTACTCCACCTCGTCGTGCTAAACGACGAATTGCAGGTTTTGTAATACCTTGGATATTATCACGCAAAACTTTTCTATGACGTTTTGCACCTCCTTTTCCAAGACCCTTTCCACCTTTTCCTCTGCCAGTCATTTTAATAAAAAATTATTTACAATATTTTAACGAACGGATAACACGTGTGTTAACCTCACAAGTATTGTAATGTATGTGAGCGCCGGTACAATTGTGCCTTTTTATATAAAGCATTAAAGATTTTTTAAGCCACGCCTATACAATTTGATTAGTCCATACTCTGATAGCTATCCAATAGGATATGACAACAAAAATTTTGAAATTTCATATAAATATAAATACAACACATTTATTTCGCATTTAAACATTTGACTTTGTAGTATCAAATTGTCGAATATAATTTTTAAAATTGTGTGTTTTTTTGTAAAAACATTATTATTTGAAAATGGCTAGAACCAAGCAAACTGCACGTAAATCAACTGGTGGTAAAGCACCAAGAAAACAATTAGCAACGAAAGCTGCACGTAAAAGTGCACCAGCAACTGGTGGAGTAAAAAAACCACACAGATATCGTCCTGGTACAGTAGCTTTACGAGAAATTCGTCGTTATCAAAAAAGTACTGAATTGTTAATTCGTAAATTACCATTCCAACGTTTAGTACGTGAAATTGCACAAGATTTTAAAACCGATTTACGTTTCCAAAGTTCAGCTGTTATGGCATTACAAGAAGCTAGTGAAGCCTATTTAGTAGGTTTATTTGAAGATACCAATTTATGCGCAATTCATGCAAAGCGTGTTACAATTATGCCTAAGGATATACAATTGGCAAGACGTATTCGTGGAGAACGTGCATAAGCGTTTTAAATGACAATTTAAAAAAAAAAAAAACAAATAAGAAATATTTTCGGTCCTATATATAGGACCAACATATATTATTAAATAAGAGTATATTATTTTTATTAAAAAATATATATATATATATATATATAAATTATTGAAATAAAATTAAACATTATTAAAATTTTGTTATAATTATAAGCGATTGCTATTTCTAAAAATAAATAAATTTCATAAAATTTATATTATTTTATATTCATTTGAAATATTAAAAAAACTTCTCGCTTTAAAGTAACCATGATATGAGTTATAAATGCAATAAAATTTTATACAAAAAATAATATTTATTTGTTGACGAATAATATAAAAGGTTTACATTTCTAAATAACATATATTTATATATGGTGTGTAAAAAAAAAGAAAAGAAGAAAAATAATTTATATTTTTAATATAAAAAGGCAACCGCACACAGTGTTCCCAAGCGGTCACCCATCCAAGTACTGACTGTGCCCAATGTTGCTTAACTTCGGTGATCGGACGAGAACCGGTGTTTTCAACGTGGTATGGCTGTTGCCAGTAATAAATGAAAATTTTTACAAATATATATTTTTCATAAATATCATTAATATTAAAGTATATTATTAAAATTTTCAATGAAGTAATCAATTTAAATATATACTTATTTATTATACCATATATTTTAAATAAAAATGCAACCGCACACAGTATTCTCAAGTGGCCACCCATCCGTGGTACTGACTGTGGCAAATGTTTCTTAACTATTATTTTATAAAATATTTATACAAAAAATAATTTACTCTTATCAAATATTAATTTGTGGCCTGTATTAAGGCCTATGTTATTTTCATTTTTTAGCAAAAATAATGAAATATTTCAATATATTATTAAAGTAACAGATCATTTCTTTTTTGGTGCTGCTTTTTTAATTTTTGTAGGAGATGATTTGGCAACAGAAGCTTTCTTAGCTTTTGGTGCTTTCGGTTTACGAGCAGGGCTACTTTTGGCAGCGGATTTTGTACTTTTTGCTGGTTTTGCTTTAACTGGTGCTTTTTTTGATGCCGCTGATGATTTTGCAGTAACTTTTTTAGCAGCAGTTGATGATGATGGAGTCGCTTTTTTTGCTTTAGGCTTTTTGGCTGCCAATGATGTAGTTGTGGCTTTCTTTTCTTTTGGTGCCCGTTTACTTTTAGCACTCTTTGCTGAACCTTTTGCTCCACTTTCTTTTTTGGATACTTTTGATTTAGCTGAAGAATTAGATGAAGCGGAAGCAGCCAATTTGAATGAACCAGATGCACCTTTACCTTTAGTTTGTACCAAGGCTCCCTCAGTTACAGCAGCTTTTAAATATTTTTTAATAAATGGTGAAATTTTATCAGAATCCACTTTATAATTTGCAGCTAAATATTTTTTAATTGCTTGTAATGATGAACCACCACGTTCTTTTAAATTTTTAATTGCGTTAACAACCATTTCTGATGTACGTGGATGTGTTGGTTTTGAATGTTGTTTTGTACGTTTAGCACCAGAAGCTGTTGCTTTTTTTGTTGGTGTTGTAGAAGCAGCAGTAACCGCAGTTGCTGCAACAGCTGTAGAATTTTCTTCGGCCATATTTTTTTACTTTATAAAAATAATGTATTTATTATAAATATTTAAATGATAAAATATAATAATTCTATCAAATAAAAAATAAAGGTTTTCAATTATATCATTATTCACAATAATATAAGTCCCTATGTAAGTCAAAGTACCATGTAGAAAACACATAAAAATTAAATAGTATTTCTAATTTACTGTCGTAGTAAACATGATTTATTTTTTCAATTTCTATAATATATAAAATAATAAATTATAAATTTAATAATAATATTTATTTTATAAATTAAAATATATTTAATTTTTTTATTAACAATTATTAATAAACATAGTTTAATATTAATTATTTCAATCATACAAAACAATAATATTTTTAAGGTAAACTTAAAAAGTATATATTTTTATTTTTTATTTAATATCGATTTATTATAAATTATTAGTATATAAATAATTAAAAAATTTAATATATAAATATATATATTATAGTATAAGATTTCATTTTTAGAAAAACTTTTTTTGTCAATAATGAAAACGTATTATTATGAAATGTGTTAATCGAACATTGACAAAATATATTTCATTAGAAAATACTTTTATTTATGCATTAATATCAATAATTAACTATTAAATTAATTTTTTCATAATTATATAAAGAAATTTTATACTGATATAAGTATTTATATATTATAATATTTATTTTAAATATAAAAAAATTTATGACAAAATATATTATTAGAGTATTTGTTGAGATTAATATAAGATTATTTTAAATAAGAATTAATTTATATAATTATTAAAATATTATTAATTTTATGTTATGTAATTTTAATAAAAATAAATAATAATAATAATAAATATACAAATTTTTTAACAATTTAAATTTTATATGATCTAAATAATTTTGTTAAGTACGATATGAGAAATCATTGTAAGCTTCGTTAAGAAACTTTGTAATATAAAATAATAATAATAATATTAAATATATAAATAAATAAAATAAATTTGATATATATTTTTAGTTCATTCTGTGTATAAATCAAAGGATACCGAATAATTGGTAACGGATGCGATATATTATAGTATCGAGTATTAAAACATAATATATAAATTTATCTTGTTATTCAAATTTTTTGTTACTTAACTTATGTATTTAGAAAATTTATAATATTATTTATATAATTGACATAAAATCTTATAAATTGAAATTTTATTAATATGTATCAAAAGAAGAGAGTAACGTATTGATATAATATCAAAGGATACTGATTATTTAAATAACGAATACGTCATATATTGTTTGTGTAACGAAGTTCACTTGGCCATCTAGTTTAAAATAACATTTTCAATAGAAAGTTTATATGCTTTGTTTTTTTTTTTTCTTTAATTATTAAAAAAATAAATTGAAATTTAATTCAATCAAATTTTATAATAATTTTAAAAAAATTTTTCCTTTTAAAAAATATTTTGTGATGTTGTGATAATATGTATTAATACAAGTGCATCCTGATACTTTTATCTCTAGTAAAGGTATGAGTATCATGAACAGTTTTGTTATCTAATGATATTATTTTGATAATATTTTGTGTATATTCTTATAATATTTTGTCTAAATATCATCATAATACAATATTATTTTGATAATATTTTATGAATATTCTTATAATATGTTACCTAAATGTCATCATAATATGATGAATTATTTCCATAATAACATATAAAAAAAAAAAAAAAAAAAAAGAATCATTAATTTATAATTATTTAAATTGATTCTTTAAAAAAATATTATAATATATTATTTATAAAAATAATTTTTACTCTTATTTTAAATAAATTTGTGGCCTTTTATTAAAAGGCCTATGATCGATGTATTATTATTATAAAAATTAATGCAATGTTTTTAATTTATGCTTTCTTTTCAGTTTTCTTTGGTAATAACACTGCTTGAATGTTTGGTAATACACCACCTTGAGCAATTGTTACACCAGATAATAATTTATTTAATTCTTCATCATTACGAATTGCCAATTGTAAATGACGTGGAATGATACGTGTTTTTTTGTTATCACGGGCAGCATTACCAGCTAACTCGAGAACTTCTGCAGCCAAATATTCCATAACAGCAGCCAAATATACTGGGGCACCAGCACCTACTCGTTCAGCATAATTTCTTTTTCGTAATAATCTGTGAATTCTTCCAACAGGAAATTGTAATCCTGCTCGGCTTGATCTTGACTTTGCCTTTCCCTTTACTTTACCACCTTTACCTCGTCCAGACATAGCGAATAAATTTATTTAATTAATATTTTTTTTTGTAAATATAATCACACAGATGTGTACGTTACGGGGATTGTAACATAAATGTTTAAAATGTTATTTGGGTATTTTAATTTATAATATTTATAAAATATAAAACTTTAAAAATAAACCAATCACCTTATAGTATTATTTTTAGCCAATCAGAGAGTAGTATTCATTTTTATTGTTATATCCATCTTCGCGTATATAATACGCTAGTTGTATACACGACACGCTCATACATATACTGACTGGTGTTCTGTAACTATCTGTGTATATTAATTGTTTGTAACAATGCCACCAAAAACAAGTGGAAAAGCAGCAAAAAAAGCTGGCAAAGCTCAAAAAAATATATCAAAGAGTGATAAGAAAAAGAAGAGGAAGCGCAAGGAATCATATGCAATTTACATTTACAAAGTATTAAAACAAGTGCATCCTGATACTGGTATCTCTAGTAAAGCTATGAGTATCATGAACAGTTTTGTTAATGATATTTTTGAACGTATTGCTGCTGAAGCATCACGTTTAGCACATTATAATAAACGTTCAACAATCACAAGTCGGGAAATTCAAACCGCAGTTCGATTATTATTACCTGGTGAATTGGCAAAGCACGCTGTTAGTGAAGGTACTAAAGCTGTTACAAAATATACAAGTTCAAAATAAATAAATCGAAAATATTATTTAATTGATAACATAAAAATACATCAACATATAAAAACGGCTCTCTTTTTAAGAGAGCCATCAAATTTTTTAAATAAGAGTAAATTATTTTTATATATACAAAAAAATAAAATAAACAATTATTAATATCATATTTAATATAAAATTTTATATATTAATAGCTTGAATATATCTATTATTAGTATATCAATATTATTAATTTTAAATATAATAAAGGATATCGCGGAATATATATCGTAAATCAGTGTAATGCAAATGCATTACATTACCTTTATTATTTTCATTTTACATTTACTACTTGTTTATGTACGCTTATAATTATTAGAAAAATATTTTTAATAATTTTAAAAAATAAATGAAATAATAAAAATTTAATAATAAATTATTTATTGAAAGTATAAAAAATGGTATAGCAAAATCTTTATTTTCTTTGATTAAGGCGAAATGTTTTATTAGTTATAAATTCGATAATCTCCTATCGATACTTGTTACTCTTAACTTGTATATATAAAAAATATAATAGTATATTAATTTATAATAAAATTTTTTCAAAAATTCAATAAGTTATTGTAAAATAAAATAGATAATATACAAATTATAATTTATTATTGCAGATATATTACAATAAAAAAAAAATAAATAAATAAAAATATTTGGTAATGTATGTTATAAACAAAATAATTTGTTGTAAACAAATTATATAATATGTTATATTTATTAACAAATTTATTTACTCTTATATAAATAAAATTAGTGGCTTCCCAAAAAGGAAAGCCTGTTTAAATTTATCGGATGTATTAAATATTCTTTAATAAATTTACTAAATATTTTAAGTAAATTATTATATTTTCTTAACCTCCAAAACCATACAAAGTACGACCTTGTCGTTTTAATGCATATACAACATCCATAGCTGTAACTGTTTTACGTTTTGCGTGTTCAGTATATGTAACAGCATCCCGAATAACATTTTCAAGGAATACTTTAAGTACACCACGTGTTTCTTCATAAATTAAACCAGAGATACGTTTTACTCCACCTCGTCGTGCTAAACGACGAATTGCAGGTTTTGTAATACCTTGGATATTATCACGCAAAACTTTTCTATGACGTTTTGCACCCCCTTTTCCAAGACCCTTTCCACCTTTTCCTCTGCCAGTCATTTTAATAAAAAATTATTTACAATATTTTAACGAACGGATAACACGTGTGTTAACCTCACAAGTATTGTAATGTATGTGAGCGCCGGTACAATTGTGCCTTTTTATATAAAGCATTAAAGATTTTTTAAGCCACGCCTATACAATTTGATTAGTCCATACTCTGATAGCTATCCAATAGGATATGACAACAAAAATTTTGAAATTTCATATAAATATAAATACAACACATTTATTTCGCATTTAAACATTTGACTTTGTAGTATCAAATTGTCGAATATAATTTTAAAAATTGTGTGTTTTTTTGTAAAAACATTATTATTTGAAAATGGCTAGAACCAAGCAAACTGCACGTAAATCAACTGGTGGTAAAGCACCAAGAAAACAATTAGCAACGAAAGCTGCACGTAAAAGTGCACCAGCAACTGGTGGAGTAAAAAAACCACACAGATATCGTCCTGGTACAGTAGCTTTACGAGAAATTCGTCGTTATCAAAAAAGTACTGAATTGTTAATTCGTAAATTACCATTCCAACGTTTAGTACGTGAAATTGCACAAGATTTTAAAACCGATTTACGTTTCCAAAGTTCAGCTGTTATGGCATTACAAGAAGCTAGTGAAGCCTATTTAGTAGGTTTATTTGAAGATACCAATTTATGCGCAATTCATGCAAAGCGTGTTACAATTATGCCTAAGGATATACAATTGGCAAGACGTATTCGTGGAGAACGTGCATAAGCGTTTTAAATGACAATTTAAAAAAAAAAAAAACAAATAAGAAATATTTTCGGTCCTATATATAGGACCAACATATATTATTAAATAAGAGTATATTATTTTTATTAAAAAATATATATATATATATATATATATAAATTATTGAAATAAAATTAAACATTATTAAAATTTTGTTATAATTATAAGCGATTGCTATTTCTAAAAATAAATAAATTTCATAAAATTTATATTATTTTATATTCATTTGAAATATTAAAAAAACTTCTCGCTTTAAAGTAACCATGATATGAGTTATAAATGCAATAAAATTTTATACAAAAAATAATATTTATTTGTTGACGAATAATATAAAAGGTTTACATTTCTAAATAACATATATTTATATATGGTGTGTAAAAAAAAAGAAAAGAAGAAAAATAATTTATATTTTTAATATAAAAAGGCAACCGCACACAGTGTTCCCAAGCGGTCACCCATCCAAGTACTGACTGTGCCCAATGTTGCTTAACTTCGGTGATCGGACGAGAACCGGTGTTTTCAACGTGGTATGGCTGTTGCCAGTAATAAATGAAAATTTTTACAAATATATATTTTTCATAAATATCATTAATATTAAAGTATATTATTAAAATTTTCAATGAAGTAATCAATTTAAATATATACTTATTTATTATACCATATATTTTAAATAAAAATGCAACCGCACACAGTATTCTCAAGTGGCCACCCATCCGTGGTACTGACTGTGGCAAATGTTTCTTAACTATTATTTTATAAAATATTTATACAAAAAATAATTTACTCTTATCAAATATTAATTTGTGGCCTGTATTAAGGCCTATGTTATTTTCATTTTTTAGCAAAAATAATGAAATATTTCAATATATTATTAAAGTAACAGATCATTTCTTTTTTGGTGCTGCTTTTTTAATTTTTGTAGGAGATGATTTGGCAACAGAAGCTTTCTTAGCTTTTGGTGCTTTCGGTTTACGAGCAGGGCTACTTTTGGCAGCGGATTTTGTACTTTTTGCTGGTTTTGCTTTAACTGGTGCTTTTTTTGATGCCGCTGATGATTTTGCAGTAACTTTTTTAGCAGCAGTTGATGATGATGGAGTCGCTTTTTTTGCTTTAGGCTTTTTGGCTGCCAATGATGTAGTTGTGGCTTTCTTTTCTTTTGGTGCCCGTTTACTTTTAGCACTCTTTGCTGAACCTTTTGCTCCACTTTCTTTTTTGGATACTTTTGATTTAGCTGAAGAATTAGATGAAGCGGAAGCAGCCAATTTGAATGAACCAGATGCACCTTTACCTTTAGTTTGTACCAAGGCTCCCTCAGTTACAGCAGCTTTTAAATATTTTTTAATAAATGGTGAAATTTTATCAGAATCCACTTTATAATTTGCAGCTAAATATTTTTTAATTGCTTGTAATGATGAACCACCACGTTCTTTTAAATTTTTAATTGCGTTAACAACCATTTCTGATGTACGTGGATGTGTTGGTTTTGAATGTTGTTTTGTACGTTTAGCACCAGAAGCTGTTGCTTTTTTTGTTGGTGTTGTAGAAGCAGCAGTAACCGCAGTTGCTGCAACAGCTGTAGAATTTTCTTCGGCCATATTTTTTTACTTTATAAAAATAATGTATTTATTATAAATATTTAAATGATAAAATATAATAATTCTATCAAATAAAAAATAAAGGTTTTCAATTATATCATTATTCACAATAATATAAGTCCCTATGTAAGTCAAAGTACCATGTAGAAAACACATAAAAATTAAATAGTATTTCTAATTTACTGTCGTAGTAAACATGATTTATTTTTTCAATTTCTATAATATATAAAATAATAAATTATAAATTTAATAATAATATTTATTTTATAAATTAAAATATATTTAATTTTTTTATTAACAATTATTAATAAACATAGTTTAATATTAATTATTTCAATCATACAAAACAATAATATTTTTAAGGTAAACTTAAAAAGTATATATTTTTATTTTTTATTTAATATCGATTTATTATAAATTATTAGTATATAAATAATTAAAAAATTTAATATATAAATATATATATTATAGTATAAGATTTCATTTTTAGAAAAACTTTTTTTGTCAATAATGAAAACGTATTATTATGAAATGTGTTAATCGAACATTGACAAAATATATTTCATTAGAAAATACTTTTATTTATGCATTAATATCAATAATTAACTATTAAATTAATTTTTTCATAATTATATAAAGAAATTTTATACTGATATAAGTATTTATATATTATAATATTTATTTTAAATATAAAAAAATTTATGACAAAATATATTATTAGAGTATTTGTTGAGATTAATATAAGATTATTTTAAATAAGAATTAATTTATATAATTATTAAAATATTATTAATTTTATGTTATGTAATTTTAATAAAAATAAATAATAATAATAATAAATATACAAATTTTTTAACAATTTAAATTTTATATGATCTAAATAATTTTGTTAAGTACGATATGAGAAATCATTGTAAGCTTCGTTAAGAAACTTTGTAATATAAAATAATAATAATAATATTAAATATATAAATAAATAAAATAAATTTGATATATATTTTTAGTTCATTCTGTGTATAAATCAAAGGATACCGAATAATTGGTAACGGATGCGATATATTATAGTATCGAGTATTAAAACATAATATATAAATTTATCTTGTTATTCAAATTTTTTGTTACTTAACTTATGTATTTAGAAAATTTATAATATTATTTATATAATTGACATAAAATCTTATAAATTGAAATTTTATTAATATGTATCAAAAGAAGAGAGTAACGTATTGATATAATATCAAAGGATACTGATTATTTAAATAACGAATACGTCATATATTGTTTGTGTAACGAAGTTCACTTGGCCATCTAGTTTAAAATAACATTTTCAATAGAAAGTTTATATGCTTTGTTTTTTTTTTTTCTTTAATTATTAAAAAAATAAATTGAAATTTAATTCAATCAAATTTTATAATAATTTTAAAAAAATTTTTCCTTTTAAAAAATATTTTGTGATGTTGTGATAATATGTATTAATACAAGTGCATCCTGATACTTTTATCTCTAGTAAAGGTATGAGTATCATGAACAGTTTTGTTATCTAATGATATTATTTTGATAATATTTTGTGTATATTCTTATAATATTTTGTCTAAATATCATCATAATACAATATTATTTTGATAATATTTTATGAATATTCTTATAATATGTTACCTAAATGTCATCATAATATGATGAATTATTTCCATAATAACATATAAAAAAAGAAAAAAAAAAAAAGAATCATTAATTTATAATTATTTAAATTGATTCTTTAAAAAAATATTATAATATATTATTTATAAAAATAATTTTTACTCTTATTTTAAATAAATTTGTGGCCTTTTATTAAAAGGCCTATGATCGATGTATTATTATTATAAAAATTAATGCAATGTTTTTAATTTATGCTTTCTTTTCAGTTTTCTTTGGTAATAACACTGCTTGAATGTTTGGTAATACACCACCTTGAGCAATTGTTACACCAGATAATAATTTATTTAATTCTTCATCATTACGAATTGCCAATTGTAAATGACGTGGAATGATACGTGTTTTTTTGTTATCACGGGCAGCATTACCAGCTAACTCGAGAACTTCTGCAGCCAAATATTCCATAACAGCAGCCAAATATACTGGGGCACCAGCACCTACTCGTTCAGCATAATTTCCTTTTCGTAATAATCTGTGAATTCTTCCAACAGGAAATTGTAATCCTGCTCGGCTTGATCTTGACTTTGCCTTTCCCTTTACTTTACCACCTTTACCTCGTCCAGACATAGCGAATAAATTTATTTAATTAATATTTTTTTTTGTAAATATAATCACACAGATGTGTACGTTACGGGGATTGTAACATAAATGTTTAAAATGTTATTTGGGTATTTTAATTTATAATATTTATAAAATATAAAACTTTAAAAATAAACCAATCACCTTATAGTATTATTTTTAGCCAATCAGAGAGTAGTATTCATTTTTATTGTTATATCCATCTTCGCGTATATAATACGCTAGTTGTATACACGACACGCTCATACATATACTGACTGGTGTTCTGTAACTATCTGTGTATATTAATTGTTTGTAACAATGCCACCAAAAACAAGTGGAAAAGCAGCAAAAAAAGCTGGCAAAGCTCAAAAAAATATATCAAAGAGTGATAAGAAA
This sequence comes from Chrysoperla carnea, assembly GCF_905475395.1. Classification (NCBI taxonomy): domain Eukaryota; kingdom Metazoa; phylum Arthropoda; class Insecta; order Neuroptera; family Chrysopidae; genus Chrysoperla; species Chrysoperla carnea. The sequence continues at coordinate 23,044 of NW_025408065.1, forward strand.
AAGAAGAGGAAGCGCAAGGAATCATATGCAATTTACATTTACAAAGTATTAAAACAAGTGCATCCTGATACTGGTATCTCTAGTAAAGCTATGAGTATCATGAACAGTTTTGTTAATGATATTTTTGAACGTATTGCTGCTGAAGCATCACGTTTAGCACATTATAATAAACGTTCAACAATCACAAGTCGGGAAATTCAAACCGCAGTTCGATTATTATTACCTGGTGAATTGGCAAAGCACGCTGTTAGTGAAGGTACTAAAGCTGTTACAAAATATACAAGTTCAAAATAAATAAATCGAAAATATTATTTAATTGATAACATAAAAATACATCAACATATAAAAACGGCTCTCTTTTTAAGAGAGCCATCAAATTTTTTAAATAAGAGTAAATTATTTTTATATATACAAAAAAATAAAATAAACAATTATTAATATCATATTTAATATAAAATTTTATATATTAATAGCTTGAATATATCTATTATTAGTATATCAATATTATTAATTTTAAATATAATAAAGGATATCGCGGAATATATATCGTAAATCAGTGTAATGCAAATGCATTACATTACCTTTATTATTTTCATTTTACATTTACTACTTGTTTATGTACGCTTATAATTATTAGAAAAATATTTTTAATAATTTTAAAAAATAAATGAAATAATAAAAATTTAATAATAAATTATTTATTGAAAGTATAAAAAATGGTATAGCAAAATCTTTATTTTCTTTGATTAAGGCGAAATGTTTTATTAGTTATAAATTCGATAATCTCCTATCGATACTTGTTACTCTTAACTTGTATATATAAAAAATATAATAGTATATTAATTTATAATAAAATTTTTTCAAAAATTCAATAAGTTATTGTAAAATAAAATAGATAATATACAAATTATAATTTATTATTGCAGATATATTACAATAAAAAAAAAAAAAATAAATAAAAATATTTGGTAATGTATGTTATAAACAAAATAATTTGTTGTAAACAAATTATATAATATGTTATATTTATTAACAAATTTATTTACTCTTATATAAATAAAATTAGTGGCTTCCCAAAAAGGAAAGCCTGTTTAAATTTATCGGATGTATTAAATATTCTTTAATAAATTTACTAAATATTTTAAGTAAATTATTATATTTTCTTAACCTCCAAAACCATACAAAGTACGACCTTGTCGTTTTAATGCATATACAACATCCATAGCTGTAACTGTTTTACGTTTTGCGTGTTCAGTATATGTAACAGCATCCCGAATAACATTTTCAAGGAATACTTTAAGTACACCACGTGTTTCTTCATAAATTAAACCAGAGATACGTTTTACTCCACCTCGTCGTGCTAAACGACGAATTGCAGGTTTTGTAATACCTTGGATATTATCACGCAAAACTTTTCTATGACGTTTTGCACCCCCTTTTCCAAGACCCTTTCCACCTTTTCCTCTGCCAGTCATTTTAATAAAAAATTATTTACAATATTTTAACGAACGGATAACACGTGTGTTAACCTCACAAGTATTGTAATGTATGTGAGCGCCGGTACAATTGTGCCTTTTTATATAAAGCATTAAAGATTTTTTAAGCCACGCCTATACAATTTGATTAGTCCATACTCTGATAGCTATCCAATAGGATATGACAACAAAAATTTTGAAATTTCATATAAATATAAATACAACACATTTATTTCGCATTTAAACATTTGACTTTGTAGTATCAAATTGTCGAATATAATTTTTAAAATTGTGTGTTTTTTTGTAAAAACATTATTATTTGAAAATGGCTAGAACCAAGCAAACTGCACGTAAATCAACTGGTGGTAAAGCACCAAGAAAACAATTAGCAACGAAAGCTGCACGTAAAAGTGCACCAGCAACTGGTGGAGTAAAAAAACCACACAGATATCGTCCTGGTACAGTAGCTTTACGAGAAATTCGTCGTTATCAAAAAAGTACTGAATTGTTAATTCGTAAATTACCATTCCAACGTTTAGTACGTGAAATTGCACAAGATTTTAAAACCGATTTACGTTTCCAAAGTTCAGCTGTTATGGCATTACAAGAAGCTAGTGAAGCCTATTTAGTAGGTTTATTTGAAGATACCAATTTATGCGCAATTCATGCAAAGCGTGTTACAATTATGCCTAAGGATATACAATTGGCAAGACGTATTCGTGGAGAACGTGCATAAGCGTTTTAAATGACAATTTAAAAAAAAAAAAAACAAATAAGAAATATTTTCGGTCCTATATATAGGACCAACATATATTATTAAATAAGAGTATATTATTTTTATTAAAAAATATATATATATATATATATATATAATTATTGAAATAAAATTAAACATTATTAAAATTTTGTTATAATTATAAGCGATTGCTATTTCTAAAAATAAATAAATTTCATAAAATTTATATTATTTTATATTCATTTGAAATATTAAAAAAACTTCTCGCTTTAAAGTAACCATGATATGAGTTATAAATGCAATAAAATTTTATACAAAAAATAATATTTATTTGTTGACGAATAATATAAAAGGTTTACATTTCTAAATAACATATATTTATATATGGTGTGTAAAAAAAAAGAAAAGAAGAAAAATAATTTATATTTTTAATATAAAAAGGCAACCGCACACAGTGTTCCCAAGCGGTCACCCATCCAAGTACTGACTGTGCCCAATGTTGCTTAACTTCGGTGATCGGACGAGAACCGGTGTTTTCAACGTGGTATGGCTGTTGCCAGTAATAAATGAAAATTTTTACAAATATATATTTTTCATAAATATCATTAATATTAAAGTATATTATTAAAATTTTCAATGAAGTAATCAATTTAAATATATACTTATTTATTATACCATATATTTTAAATAAAAATGCAACCGCACACAGTATTCTCAAGTGGCCACCCATCCGTGGTACTGACTGTGGCAAATGTTTCTTAACTATTATTTTATAAAATATTTATACAAAAAATAATTTACTCTTATCAAATATTAATTTGTGGCCTGTATTAAGGCCTATGTTATTTTCATTTTTTAGCAAAAATAATGAAATATTTCAATATATTATTAAAGTAACAGATCATTTCTTTTTTGGTGCTGCTTTTTTAATTTTTGTAGGAGATGATTTGGCAACAGAAGCTTTCTTAGCTTTTGGTGCTTTCGGTTTACGAGCAGGGCTACTTTTGGCAGCGGATTTTGTACTTTTTGCTGGTTTTGCTTTAACTGGTGCTTTTTTTGATGCCGCTGATGATTTTGCAGTAACTTTTTTAGCAGCAGTTGATGATGATGGAGTCGCTTTTTTTGCTTTAGGCTTTTTGGCTGCCAATGATGTAGTTGTGGCTTTCTTTTCTTTTGGTGCCCGTTTACTTTTAGCACTCTTTGCTGAACCTTTTGCTCCACTTTCTTTTTTGGATACTTTTGATTTAGCTGAAGAATTAGATGAAGCGGAAGCAGCCAATTTGAATGAACCAGATGCACCTTTACCTTTAGTTTGTACCAAGGCTCCCTCAGTTACAGCAGCTTTTAAATATTTTTTAATAAATGGTGAAATTTTATCAGAATCCACTTTATAATTTGCAGCTAAATATTTTTTAATTGCTTGTAATGATGAACCACCACGTTCTTTTAAATTTTTAATTGCGTTAACAACCATTTCTGATGTACGTGGATGTGTTGGTTTTGAATGTTGTTTTGTACGTTTAGCACCAGAAGCTGTTGCTTTTTTTGTTGGTGTTGTAGAAGCAGCAGTAACCGCAGTTGCTGCAACAGCTGTAGAATTTTCTTCGGCCATATTTTTTTACTTTATAAAAATAATGTATTTATTATAAATATTTAAATGATAAAATATAATAATTCTATCAAATAAAAAATAAAGGTTTTCAATTATATCATTATTCACAATAATATAAGTCCCTATGTAAGTCAAAGTACCATGTAGAAAACACATAAAAATTAAATAGTATTTCTAATTTACTGTCGTAGTAAACATGATTTATTTTTTCAATTTCTATAATATATAAAATAATAAATTATAAATTTAATAATAATATTTATTTTATAAATTAAAATATATTTAATTTTTTTATTAACAATTATTAATAAACATAGTTTAATATTAATTATTTCAATCATACAAAACAATAATATTTTTAAGGTAAACTTAAAAAGTATATATTTTTATTTTTTATTTAATATCGATTTATTATAAATTATTAGTATATAAATAATTAAAAAATTTAATATATAAATATATATATTATAGTATAAGATTTCATTTTTAGAAAAACTTTTTTTGTCAATAATGAAAACGTATTATTATGAAATGTGTTAATCGAACATTGACAAAATATATTTCATTAGAAAATACTTTTATTTATGCATTAATATCAATAATTAACTATTAAATTAATTTTTTCATAATTATATAAAGAAATTTTATACTGATATAAGTATTTATATATTATAATATTTATTTTAAATATAAAAAAATTTATGACAAAATATATTATTAGAGTATTTGTTGAGATTAATATAAGATTATTTTAAATAAGAATTAATTTATATAATTATTAAAATATTATTAATTTTATGTTATGTAATTTTAATAAAAATAAATAATAATAATAATAAATATACAAATTTTTTAACAATTTAAATTTTATATGATCTAAATAATTTTGTTAAGTACGATATGAGAAATCATTGTAAGCTTCGTTAAGAAACTTTGTAATATAAAATAATAATAATAATATTAAATATATAAATAAATAAAATAAATTTGATATATATTTTTAGTTCATTCTGTGTATAAATCAAAGGATACCGAATAATTGGTAACGGATGCGATATATTATAGTATCGAGTATTAAAACATAATATATAAATTTATCTTGTTATTCAAATTTTTTGTTACTTAACTTATGTATTTAGAAAATTTATAATATTATTTATATAATTGACATAAAATCTTATAAATTGAAATTTTATTAATATGTATCAAAAGAAGAGAGTAACGTATTGATATAATATCAAAGGATACTGATTATTTAAATAACGAATACGTCATATATTGTTTGTGTAACGAAGTTCACTTGGCCATCTAGTTTAAAATAACATTTTCAATAGAAAGTTTATATGCTTTGTTTTTTTTTTTTCTTTAATTATTAAAAAAATAAATTGAAATTTAATTCAATCAAATTTTATAATAATTTTAAAAAAATTTTTCCTTTTAAAAAATATTTTGTGATGTTGTGATAATATGTATTAATACAAGTGCATCCTGATACTTTTATCTCTAGTAAAGGTATGAGTATCATGAACAGTTTTGTTATCTAATGATATTATTTTGATAATATTTTGTGTATATTCTTATAATATTTGTCTAAATATCATCATAATACAATATTATTTTGATAATATTTTATGAATATTCTTATAATATGTTACCTAAATGTCATCATAATATGATGAATTATTTCCATAATAACATATAAAAAAAGAAAAAAAAAAAAAGAATCATTAATTTATAATTATTTAAATTGATTCTTTAAAAAAATATTATAATATATTATTTATAAAAATAATTTTTACTCTTATTTTAAATAAATTTGTGGCCTTTTATTAAAAGGCCTATGATCGATGTATTATTATTATAAAAATTAATGCAATGTTTTTAATTTATGCTTTCTTTTCAGTTTTCTTTGGTAATAACACTGCTTGAATGTTTGGTAATACACCACCTTGAGCAATTGTTACACCAGATAATAATTTATTTAATTCTTCATCATTACGAATTGCCAATTGTAAATGACGTGGAATGATACGTGTTTTTTTGTTATCACGGGCAGCATTACCAGCTAACTCGAGAACTTCTGCAGCCAAATATTCCATAACAGCAGCCAAATATACTGGGGCACCAGCACCTACTCGTTCAGCATAATTTCCTTTTCGTAATAATCTGTGAATTCTTCCAACAGGAAATTGTAATCCTGCTCGGCTTGATCTTGACTTTGCCTTTCCCTTTACTTTACCACCTTTACCTCGTCCAGACATAGCGAATAAATTTATTTAATTAATATTTTTTTTTGTAAATATAATCACACAGATGTGTACGTTACGGGGATTGTAACATAAATGTTTAAAATGTTATTTG
>NW_025408066.1:0-7500 GCF_905475395.1 Chrysoperla carnea
AAAAATAAAATTATTAATTTATATATCTTTATAAATTCTTTTAAAATAAAAAAATTTTTCTAGAATATAAATTATATATTTTATTTTAAATATATATATATATAAATTAAAGATATTATGGTATTAATAAATATATACATAACATTTTTGATATTTTTGTTAGTGCTAGCTAGATATAATAATTAATATTTGGTATATTTTATAGAAATGTATTTATTTTTTTTTTATAAATTATTTTCTACATAAAAATATATATAATATTAATATGGTACAAAACAAATGGGTTTGTTTTTTAACATAATAACTTTTAATAAAAAAAAAGAAATATCAAGACAAAACATAAAGAAATTTAAATTTGAAATAAATTTTATTCTTTAAAAAAATTTTATCTTGTGTTTTCTTTATTTTTATTATATAACATAGAAAAATAAAAATATAGATTATATCAATTATAATCTTATTTTATTTTTCTTAATAGAGATTATATACATATAAACAAATAATTTCAATATATTCTATTTTTAATTTCACTTTTTTATAAGAGAAATTATTTATAGATTTTATTAATAATTATTGTTTAATAATAATAATAATATTGAATATAAAAATATTTTATATGTAACAAATATATTATTAATATTTATATAATATTCTCTATATTATATGTATAGATATATTATGTGTATAAAAAAAGTTTGGCGTATTACTTTAATATGATATCATAACCAAAATAAATCTCTTTTAACACATAATTACTATTATATATTTTGAGAAAATAACATATTAATATGTAATTTTGTTAAAAAAAATATTTCTTATCAATAATATTTTTATTTTTTGGAATATTTAAAAACAATACAAAAAATATAAATAAATATATTTTATATATATCGTTAATGATCCTTCCGCAGGTTCACCTACGGAAACCTTGTTACGACTTTTACTTCCTCTAAATGATCAAGTTTGGTCATCTTCCCAGCAACATCGGCAATATCAGAAATATTGCCGCGTACCAGTCCGAAGACCTCACTAAATCATTCAATCGGTAGTAGCGACGGGCGGTGTGTACAAAGGGCAGGGACGTAATCAACGCGAGCTTATGACTCGCGCTTACTGGGAATTCCTCGTTCATGGGGAACAATTGCAAGCCCCAATCCCTAGCACGAAGGAGGTTCAGCGGGTTACCCGGACCTTTCGGCCTGGGAGGACACGCTGATTCCTTCAGTGTAGCGCGCGTGCGGCCCAGAACATCTAAGGGCATCACAGACCTGTTATTGCTCAATCTCGTGCGGCTAGAATGCCGCCTGTCCCTCTAAGAAGAATTATTTGTACGCCGGCAGTAAAAACCACATCAAAAAACTGCGTACCCATACACCATAACATATGCAACATAAAGCACAATATATACAAAATATAATCTTGATCGTTAAATCTCAAAAATACATGCATATATAAATACAATACATAACACACATGAAAATGAATGAAATGGGAAACAAACAGCCGATGGGCCTTGAGATGCCGGTAAAGTACGTCTATTTAGCAGGCTAGAGTCTCGTTCGTTATCGGAATTAACCAGACAAATCGCTCCACCAACTAAGAACGGCCATGCACCACCACCCACCGAATCAAGAAAGAGCTCTCAATCTGTCAATCCTTCCGGTGTCCGGGCCTGGTGAGGTTTCCCGTGTTGAGTCAAATTAAGCCGCAGGCTCCACTCCTGGTGGTGCCCTTCCGTCAATTCCTTTAAGTTTCAGCTTTGCAACCATACTTCCCCCGGAACCCAAAAGCTTTGGTTTCCCGGAAGCTGCCCGCCGAGTCATCGGAGGAACTTCGGCGGATCGCTAGCTGGCATCGTTTATGGTTAGAACTAGGGCGGTATCTGATCGCCTTCGAACCTCTAACTTTCGTTCTTGATCAATCAAAACATTTTTGGCAAATGCTTTCGCTTCTGTCCGTCTTGCGACGATCCAAGAATTTCACCTCTAACGTCGCAATACGAATGCCCCCATCTGTCCGTATTAATCATTACCTCGGAGTTCCGAAAACCAACAAAATAGAACCGAGGTCCTATTCCATTATTCCATGCACACAATATTCAGGCAAAATTTGAGCCTGCCTTAAGCACTCTAATTTGTTCAAAGTAAACGTACCGGCCCACCTCGACACTCAATTAAGAGCACCGCGACGGGATTGCAATTGGGGGCTGCCACCGCTCTTAACGGTTAAACACTTACGACAAATTACATAATAAAAATATATATAATGCATTAAATAAATAATAACACTAAAATATACTTTATACATAATCTGTACCACCCACCGGTAGGACGTCCCACATAACATGCTAGTTAAACAATGCGAGCATTGAACCAACAGTGTAGGACACAGATTCGACTACGAGCTTTTTAACCGCAACAACTTTAATATACGCTATTGGAGCTGGAATTACCGCGGCTGCTGGCACCAGACTTGCCCTCCAATGGATCCTCGTTAAAGGATTTAAAGTGTACTCATTCCGATTACGGGGCCTCGGATGAGTCCCGTATCGTTATTTTTCGTCACTACCTCCCCGTGCCGGGAGTGGGTAATTTGCGCGCCTGCTGCCTTCCTTGGATGTGGTAGCCGTTTCTCAGGCTCCCTCTCCGGAATCGAACCCTGATTCCCCGTTACCCGTTACAACCATGGTAGGCGCAGAACCTACCATCGACAGTTGATAAGGCAGACATTTGAAAGATGCGTCGCCGGTACGAGACCGTGCGATCAGCTTAAAGTTATTCAGAGTCACCAAATTAAACGATGCAAATTAAAATTTACACCGATTGGTTTTGATCTAATAAAAGCATTCCTTCCATCTCTGGTCGGAACTCTGTTTGCATGTATTAGCTCTAGAATTACCACAGTTATCCAAGTAAATGTGGGTACGATCTAAGGAACCATAACTGATATAATGAGCCTTTCGCGGTTTCACCTTAATTTGGCTTGTACTGAGACATGCATGGCTTAATCTTTGAGACAAGCATATGACTACTGGCAGGATCAACCAGGGAACTATTTGTATTTATAATATTAAATATATAATAATATACATGATATTTTTGTTTTCTTATTATAAGAAAAAAAATTTTCATACAATAATTATTAATATATAATAATATTATTACAATTTCATTTTAAATATCAGATGGTCTCACCCATTACTGATATAAATTTTTTTTTTTTTATATCTCTATTGTTTTAAAATTAATAGAAAAAACATATGAGATATATATATTATTATTAATTTTTTTTTTTTTCAAATATATATTTTATTATGTCATTTATATAATTTTTTTGCTTTTACAAAAAGAAATATATAACATGTTATTCATAATAAATATTATTGAATAAAAAAAAAAAAAAATAATTATGATTTTTGTCAGACCATCACCAAATGGGTCTTAAAATATTTCAAACATTTTCTCATACTCGTCGCTAGATTGAAAGCGTCATTTATTTTTTAATTTTATTTAAAAAGTTAATTTTAAATAAAAAACGTTATAATAACACTTAATATTCTCGCTTGGTATGAGGTGAGTCAATGTAATATTATTTATAAAAATAATTTTTATATAAATATTGTGTGCTCATATGGGAGTGTAAAGTTTAAAACTTATAACCCATGAACTTGCTTTGACAAAAAAATTTATATGTTATTCTATTTATAATCAATAATTTAATAAAAAAAAATTTTTTTTTAAATATTGATATAAAAAGATATACATATAGAGGTTTTTTTACAAAATTCTCATTAATTTTTTTACAAAAATAATAATACAATATTTAATATCAAAATAATCCAAACTGATTACCATCCAGACTATTATCAATATATATAAGATTGTATTATTATTCATTTCAATACATATTTATTAAAACTGAGATAAAATTTCATATATTAATAAATATGCATGTGTAAAAAAAAAAATTTTTATATAATAATTGAAAATGTTTTTGCTATTATTTTGTATACATACATTAAATAATTGATAACAATTTAATACAATGTACACCTAAAAAATAATAACAGCATATACATATTCGAAACATTACTAGCAAAAAAACCAAAATACAATATTAAATATCAAAATAAACCAAACTGATTACCATCCAGAATATTTTGAGTATATATATATATAATTTTGTATATTTTGCGTTCATGTTAATAAAATATATAAATGATACATATTTGAAAAGTGTTATTCTTCTTTCTGTTTTTTCGTAATATCATGGTGTCCATAGACATGCAAAAGCGTCATACCAAGCCATATACATACCTACACCACCTTTGTTGAATGATACACGAACAGTATGAAAATTAAACAACATATTCAATATCATTTTATATTATACTAAAATAAATGTTATTCTATTAAGAAAGTGTATATTTTTAAATTTGGCATTCATTACATAGTCAAAATACAATAATAATATAGATGATACATATACGATAATTGTTATTTTTCTTTCTGTTTTTTCGTGATATCATGGTGTCCATAGAATTGCAACGACGTCATACCAAGCCATATACAACTCTACACCACCTTTGTTGAATGATACACTTAGAGTATGAAAAATAAACAAATTATACTATATCATACTATATCATATATGTAAGACTGTTGAACATAATACCACAAAATACACTATTTCATATAGATATACATTCATTCTTGTCAACATAAAAGTACGTTATAAATGATACATATACAATAAGTTTTATTCCTCTTTCTGTTATTCCGTAATATCATAGTGTCCATAGAATTGCAACGACGTCATACCAAGCCATATACAACTCTACACCACCTTTGTTGAATGATACACGGACAGTATGAAAAATAAACAACCTATTCTATACCATTTAATATCATACTAAAACATGAAACAAATGTTATTCTATTAAAAAGTGTATTATTTTATTATATTTAGTATTCATTACACAGTCAACATACATAAATGATACATATACGATAAGTGTTATTCCTCTATCTGTGCATCCGTAATATCATAGTGTCCATAGAATTGCAACAACGTCATACCAAGCCATATACAACTCTACACCACCTTTGTTGAATGATACACGGACAGTATGAAAAATAAACAACTTATACTATACCATACTATATCATATGTGTGAGACTGCTGAACGTAATACCACTAATACACTGTTATACATAGATATACATTCATCTCATTAACTTACACGCACTATCCATCATATATATTAAAGACATTACACCCGGTGCTTCAAACTCAAAATATGATAATGTTTAAAATGGCTTTAAACATCATAAACTTTACAGAATAATCAAAATTTAAAGAAAAAAATTTTAAAAAAAAAATTTTTTTCAGCTAAAAATTTTTATTTTGGGACCAAAAAAATTTTTTTTTGCTTTTATCATATTTTATTAAATGAAATTTATGCATTATAATAAATTATTCAATAAACATTAATAATTATAATAAATTATTAAAAAATTTTTGGAATTAATGCAAATTTTTAGAAAAAAATGTATATTTTTTTTTTATATACAAATCGTACATGTTATATTGCGACAGGGTACCGGTATAATACATGTGATACATATGTAGATTTTCGAAAAAATTTTTATCCTTTTAAATGGTCCTAAATACTATATAAAGGTAAAATATATAGAATTTTTCGGGATTCATTAAAAAATTTTAGGGAAAAAATTTCATTTTATTTTATATACAAATCGTACATGTTATATTGCGACAGGGTACCGGTATAATACATGTGATACATATGTAGATTTTCGAAAAAATTTTATCCTTTTAAATAGTCCTAAATACTATATAAAGGTGAAATATATAGAATTTTTCGGGATTCATTAAAAAATTTTAGGGAAAAAATTTCATTTTATTTTATATACAAATCGTACATGTTATATTGCGACAGGGTACCGGTATAATACATGTGATACATATGTAGATTTTCGAAAAAAATTTTATCCTTTTAAATAGTCCTAAATACTATATAAAGGTAAAATATATAGAATTTTTCGGGATTCATTAAAAAATTTTAGGGAAAAAATTTCATTTTATTTTATATACAAATCGTACATGTTATATTGCGACAGGGTACCGGTATAATACATGTGATACATATGTAGATTTTCGAAAAAAATTTTATCCTTTTAAATAGTCCTAAATACTATATAAAGGTAAAATATATAGAATTTTTCGGGATTCATTAAAAAATTTTAGGGAAAAAATTTCATTTTATTTTATATACAAATCGTACATGTTATATTGCGACAGGGTACCGGTATAATACATGTGATACATATGTAGATTTTCTAAAAAATTTTTATCCATTTAAATGCTTCTAAATACTGTATAATGCAAATATATATAATAATTTACAGAATTAATACAAAATTTTTATTGTACAAATTCACATTAATAGTTAATTGGTTAAAAAAAAATTTCAATACACAATGGGAATCAGGCTATTTTATTGGAACTTATTTATAATTAATTCATAATATATTTTTCTATATAAATTGATTAATTGATTTTACATTCACCGTGTAAACGTATACACCATTCAAGTAACATAAAAAAAAAAAAAAAAAAAAAAAATTATTATTATATTCTAGTAATACATAATAGTTATTCGCTAAAAAATATTTAATAGACAATAAAAATCTGACTATTCTGTTGTGAACTTATAAATTATTGATTCAAAATATATTTCTCTACCTAAATTTATTAATTGTATACACGCCCCCATGTACGTTGTTCAAGTCATATATTATTTTGCATAAGGATTACAAATAAATATTATATAATAAATAAGAGTTAATAAAAATTTAAAATTTATTATCCATTTTAAATTTATCAGCTAAATAAATATTTTTACATTCTTTTAAATTATTACTTTTTATTGTATTAAGAGTATATATCTAGTTTTATTAATCTTAATCCTTTTACAAGCACTAATATTATTTATACATAATATATTTTTATTTTATGTATGGAAAGCATAACTTGCTAAATACATCCTAACAATTTAAAAACTTTTCATTTGATTAATATTATTTACAATAGCTAATATTAATAGAATCTGAATAATCAAAATTATTTCTTTAAATATATGAATTCCGAATGTAAGTGTCCATCATAATACTTCATTAAGTTTATATTTGGCTAGCAACCTGTTATGCATAAATTGCTTTAAAGGTTGCCTACTAAACATATTATAATTATAATTATTAACAATTTTTGTCAATTGCGATTGCATTTTTTAGTATAATCAATGGTAGCGATTATAAGTAAAAACAATTAAAATCATTATAATAATTGTTAGCGATTATAATCAATATTGATAAGATGGAAACAAAAAGTGTTTATTCATAAAAAAAGCTCTTTAATTTATTACATTTAAAAACAAAAATTTTCTAACATAATAAATTAAAGAGCATTTATTATCAATAC
>NW_025408066.1:17500-22500 GCF_905475395.1 Chrysoperla carnea
ATTATATCAATTATAATCTTATTTTATTTTTCTTAATAGAGATTATATACATATAAACAAATAATTTCAATATATTCTATTTTTAATTTCACTTTTTTATAAGAGAAATTATTTATAGATTTTATTAATAATTATTGTTTAATAATAATAATAATATTGAATATAAAAATATTTTATATGTAACAAATATATTATTAATATTTATATAATATTCTCTATATTATATGTATAGATATATTATGTGTATAAAAAAAGTTTGGCGTATTACTTTAATATGATATCATAACCAAAATAAATCTCTTTTAACACATAATTACTATTATATATTTTGAGAAAATTACATATTAATATGTTATTTTGTTAAAAAAAATATTTCTTATCAATAATATTTTTATTTTTTGGAATATTTAAAAACAATACAAAAAATATAAATAAATATATTTTATATATATCGTTAATGATCCTTCCGCAGGTTCACCTACGGAAACCTTGTTACGACTTTTACTTCCTCTAAATGATCAAGTTTGGTCATCTTCCCAGCAACATCGGCAATATCAGAAATATTGCCGCGTACCAGTCCGAAGACCTCACTAAATCATTCAATCGGTAGTAGCGACGGGCGGTGTGTACAAAGGGCAGGGACGTAATCAACGCGAGCTTATGACTCGCGCTTACTGGGAATTCCTCGTTCATGGGGAACAATTGCAAGCCCCAATCCCTAGCACGAAGGAGGTTCAGCGGGTTACCCGGACCTTTCGGCCTGGGAGGACACGCTGATTCCTTCAGTGTAGCGCGCGTGCGGCCCAGAACATCTAAGGGCATCACAGACCTGTTATTGCTCAATCTCGTGCGGCTAGAATGCCGCCTGTCCCTCTAAGAAGAATTATTTGTACGCCGGCAGTAAAAACCACATCAAAAAACTGCGTACCCATACACCATAACATATGCAACATAAAGCACAATATATACAAAATATAATCTTGATCGTTAAATCTCAAAAATACATGCATATATAAATACAATACATAACACACATGAAAATGAATGAAATGGGAAACAAACAGCCGATGGGCCTTGAGATGCCGGTAAAGTACGTCTATTTAGCAGGCTAGAGTCTCGTTCGTTATCGGAATTAACCAGACAAATCGCTCCACCAACTAAGAACGGCCATGCACCACCACCCACCGAATCAAGAAAGAGCTCTCAATCTGTCAATCCTTCCGGTGTCCGGGCCTGGTGAGGTTTCCCGTGTTGAGTCAAATTAAGCCGCAGGCTCCACTCCTGGTGGTGCCCTTCCGTCAATTCCTTTAAGTTTCAGCTTTGCAACCATACTTCCCCCGGAACCCAAAAGCTTTGGTTTCCCGGAAGCTGCCCGCCGAGTCATCGGAGGAACTTCGGCGGATCGCTAGCTGGCATCGTTTATGGTTAGAACTAGGGCGGTATCTGATCGCCTTCGAACCTCTAACTTTCGTTCTTGATCAATCAAAACATTTTTGGCAAATGCTTTCGCTTCTGTCCGTCTTGCGACGATCCAAGAATTTCACCTCTAACGTCGCAATACGAATGCCCCCATCTGTCCGTATTAATCATTACCTCGGAGTTCCGAAAACCAACAAAATAGAACCGAGGTCCTATTCCATTATTCCATGCACACAATATTCAGGCAAAATTTGAGCCTGCCTTAAGCACTCTAATTTGTTCAAAGTAAACGTACCGGCCCACCTCGACACTCAATTAAGAGCACCGCGACGGGATTGCAATTGGGGGCTGCCACCGCTCTTAACGGTTAAACACTTACGACAAATTACATAATAAAAATATATATAATGCATTAAATAAATAATAACACTAAAATATACTTTATACATAATCTGTACCACCCACCGGTAGGACGTCCCACATAACATGCTAGTTAAACAATGCGAGCATTGAACCAACAGTGTAGGACACAGATTCGACTACGAGCTTTTTAACCGCAACAACTTTAATATACGCTATTGGAGCTGGAATTACCGCGGCTGCTGGCACCAGACTTGCCCTCCAATGGATCCTCGTTAAAGGATTTAAAGTGTACTCATTCCGATTACGGGGCCTCGGATGAGTCCCGTATCGTTATTTTTCGTCACTACCTCCCCGTGCCGGGAGTGGGTAATTTGCGCGCCTGCTGCCTTCCTTGGATGTGGTAGCCGTTTCTCAGGCTCCCTCTCCGGAATCGAACCCTGATTCCCCGTTACCCGTTACAACCATGGTAGGCGCAGAACCTACCATCGACAGTTGATAAGGCAGACATTTGAAAGATGCGTCGCCGGTACGAGACCGTGCGATCAGCTTAAAGTTATTCAGAGTCACCAAATTAAACGATGCAAATTAAAATTTACACCGATTGGTTTTGATCTAATAAAAGCATTCCTTCCATCTCTGGTCGGAACTCTGTTTGCATGTATTAGCTCTAGAATTACCACAGTTATCCAAGTAAATGTGGGTACGATCTAAGGAACCATAACTGATATAATGAGCCTTTCGCGGTTTCACCTTAATTTGGCTTGTACTGAGACATGCATGGCTTAATCTTTGAGACAAGCATATGACTACTGGCAGGATCAACCAGGGAACTATTTGTATTTATAATATTAAATATATAATAATATACATGATATTTTTGTTTTCTTATTATAAGAAAAAAAATTTTCATACAATAATTATTAATATATAATAATATTATTACAATTTCATTTTAAATATCAGATGGTCTCACCCATTACTGATATAAATTTTTTTTTTTTTATATCTCTATTGTTTTAAAATTAATAGAAAAAACATATGAGATATATATATTATTATTAATTTTTTTTTTTTTCAAATATATATTTTATTATGTCATTTATATAATTTTTTTGCTTTTACAAAAAGAAATATATAACATGTTATTCATAATAAATATTATTGAATAAAAAAAAAAAAAAATAATTATGATTTTTGTCAGACCATCACCAAATGGGTCTTAAAATATTTCAAACATTTTCTCATACTCGTCGCTAGATTGAAAGCGTCATTTATTTTTTAATTTTATTTAAAAAGTTAATTTTAAATAAAAAACGTTATAATAACACTTAATATTCTCGCTTGGTATGAGGTGAGTCAATGTAATATTATTTATAAAAATAATTTTTATATAAATATTGTGTGCTCATATGGGAGTGTAAAGTTTAAAACTTATAACCCATGAACTTGCTTTGACAAAAAAATTTATATGTTATTCTATTTATAATCAATAATTTAATAAAAAAAAATTTTTTTTTAAATATTGATATAAAAAGATATACATATAGAGGTTTTTTTACAAAATTCTCATTAATTTTTTTACAAAAATAATAATACAATATTTAATATCAAAATAATCCAAACTGATTACCATCCAGACTATTATCAATATATATAAGATTGTATTATTATTCATTTCAATACATATTTATTAAAACTGAGATAAAATTTCATATATTAATAAATATGCATGTGTAAAAAAAAAAATTTTTATATAATAATTGAAAATGTTTTTGCTATTATTTTGTATACATACATTAAATAATTGATAACAATTTAATACAATGTACACCTAAAAAATAATAACAGCATATACATATTCGAAACATTACTAGCAAAAAAACCAAAATACAATATTAAATATCAAAATAAACCAAACTGATTACCATCCAGAATATTTTGAGTATATATATATATAATTTTGTATATTTTGCGTTCATGTTAATAAAATATATAAATGATACATATTTGAAAAGTGTTATTCTTCTTTCTGTTTTTTCGTAATATCATGGTGTCCATAGACATGCAAAAGCGTCATACCAAGCCATATACATACCTACACCACCTTTGTTGAATGATACACGAACAGTATGAAAATTAAACAACATATTCAATATCATTTTATATTATACTAAAATAAATGTTATTCTATTAAGAAAGTGTATATTTTTAAATTTGGCATTCATTACATAGTCAAAATACAATAATAATATAGATGATACATATACGATAATTGTTATTTTTCTTTCTGTTTTTTCGTGATATCATGGTGTCCATAGAATTGCAACGACGTCATACCAAGCCATATACAACTCTACACCACCTTTGTTGAATGATACACTTAGAGTATGAAAAATAAACAAATTATACTATATCATACTATATCATATATGTAAGACTGTTGAACATAATACCACAAAATACACTATTTCATATAGATATACATTCATTCTTGTCAACATAAAAGTACGTTATAAATGATACATATACAATAAGTTTTATTCCTCTTTCTGTTTTTCCGTAATATCATAGTGTCCATAGAATTGCAACGACGTCATACCAAGCCATATACAACTCTACACCACCTTTGTTGAATGATACACGGACAGTATGAAAAATAAACAACCTATTCTATACCATTTAATATCATACTAAAACATGAAACAAATGTTATTCTATTAAAAAGTGTATTATTTTATTATATTTAGTATTCATTACACAGTCAACATACATAAATGATACATATACGATAAGTGTTATTCCTCTATCTGTGCATCCGTAATATCATAGTGTCCATAGAATTGCAACAACGTCATACCAAGCCATATACAACTCTACACCACCTTTGTTGAATGATACACGGACAGTATGAAAAATAAACAACTTATACTATACCATACTATATCATATGTGTGAGACTGCTGAACGTAATACCACTAATACACTGTTATACATAGATATACATTCATCTCATTAACTTACACGCACTATCCATCATATATATTAAAGACATTACACCCGGTGCTTCAAACTCAAAATATGATAATGTTTAAAATGGCTTTAAACATCATAAACTTTACAGAATAATCAAAATTTAAAGAAAAAAATTTTAAAAAAAAAATTTTTTTCAGCTAAAAATTTTTATTTTGGGACCAAAAAAATTTTTTTTTGCTTTTATC